>NC_092235.1:63630083-63757583 GCF_036320965.1 Panulirus ornatus
AAACAAACAGGAAACTCGAGGGTTGCGATCAAGTCACTCTTTACTCTTCTCTTTTCCGTAATGGGCAGATCTATAGCCTCTAAGTTTTTATTACTTCTTTGTCCTTTGGGTGTGGTAGCCGAAGTTCATAAGGATATTTCCAGTTTCTGGTCACATAAAAGCCGTCGATATTTTGCTATTTCCTTTGCCACATATTTATGTGCCATCCTCATACCTGCCGGAGGACAATCGTGAGACTCTAGGTTAAGTCTTGTGTTCGAAGAGAGGAGGGACGTGTGGTACAGCCAGCTGAAATGACTTCAACTCGGAAGTGAAGGAATATAGATGGAAAGATATCAACTCATGTCAGGTATATGAATTGCTGGGGTACACACCCAGTACCAATTATAGATCGCTGGGGGACGCTCCCTACGTGAGTTATATGATGCTGGGGGACACTACCCTACGTCAGGTATATGATCCTGGGGGACACTACCCTACGTCAGGTATATGATGCTGGGGGACACTACCCTACGTCAGGTATATGATGCTAAGGGGAAAGGTATATGTTGCTGAGGGACACTACCCTACGTCAGGTATATGATACTTGGGTACTTGTCTAGGTCCACTTGTCTGTTGAGGCGAGCCCCATTCGATTTTCCCTTCCCTTATAACCTTGGTATCATCATCCAGAGACGTATTCAGCAAGGGAGTCCAATCCTTCTGGCGAGTCATGACGTAGATCAATGAAAGCGATGGTCCCAGAACAGACCCCTGCGGCAACGCCACTAGTGACCTCAACCCATTTGGGGAAGCTTTCTCTGATATGTGTCATTTTCTCCTTTGTGTGATTCTGTGATTACTATTTGTGTGTTACAGGGAGATGGGTTTTGAACTCGTGTTGCCTTTTATCTTAACCTTGTACCATGATTTCTAGTCTTGTGTATTCATGCACACACACACACCGTAGCCTCAGCCAGGTGTATGGGTAATAATTATTAATGATGATAATGATGATAATATAACAGTAATAATAATGAGCGTTTTAACGAATTAGGAAGACATTCCGCTGAAAATACGCAAATGAGATATGACAGGTATTTAAGAACTGTGTGTGTGTGTGTGTGTGTGTGTGTTGGCGTGTGTGTTTGTGTGGGCGTGTGTGTGTGTGTGGGCGTGTGTGTACGGCCTCCTAGCATGGTGGACATGTGGTAGTATCAACATATGCTCCTTTATAACTCTAACCCCAGCAAAGAGTACACCTTCCCCAGCATCGGACAACAGCGTTTCCAGCAAGTGCGGCAAGTCCATCAGCGCTGCACGGCCCTCAACACAACCAGGGAGCAGGTTCTAGCTGACGTGTGTAAGGACCGCCAGGTGAGGCCCCTCTTGCTCCTGCCTGAACGGGAGGGGAGGGATGGTGATGACTGACGAGAGAGAGAGAGAGAGAGAGAGAGAGAGAGAGAGAGAGAGAGAGAGAGAGAGAGATAGCCCAACCCAACCCCATAACCCGGCACTTCATATTTTTGCGAAATCGTCCGCCAAAACAGAGACAAATGGCGGTAATCCTAATCCTTTGTACAGCAGGAGGTGAGGGTGGCCGCCAGCCAGCCACCAGCCACCCAGCCACCCACCCGTCCCACCACCACTCACAACAAAAACAAAACCACAAGACCGAACTCGGTGGACATGTAGAGAAAACGATATACAAAAAGTTGATCATAAGTAAGACGAACTCGCCAAATAAATTGATCTCCCAGGGACACCGTTTAATGATGAAGGACCTAATAACACTATATTTAGACGCATCTTGATAAGTTTGAGTACCTGTAGTGAGTAATGAGCACCTGTAGTGAGTAATAAGCATCTGCAGTGAGTAATGAGCACCTTGTAATACAAACTTCGTACACTTGACAAGTGTTTAGGTGACAGATGTCAGGGGTTATGTATACTGTATCATAATGACTCAGACATCTGCTTATGAGCGTGTTTTACTGAGGTTACAGCAAGAAGCATTTCTTTTAAGCCTCCACTTGAGCAGAGTTAGTAGGTTTCGCTAGATGGCAGCCTGGATGTGGGGGTCTGAGTCCTTGTTAACCAGGTTAGGTGAGGGAGGCTGATCATCAACCAGGCTGGGGGAGGGAGACTGGGAGGCTGATCATCAACCAGGCCAGGTGAGGGAGGCTGATCATCAACCAGGCCAGGTGAGGGAGGCTGATCATCAACCAGGCCAGGTGAGGGAAGCTGATCATCAACCAGGCTGGGGGAGGGAGGCTGATCATCAACCAGGCTGGGGGAGGGAGGCTGATCATCAACCAGGCTGGGGGAGGGAGGCTGATCATCAACCAGGCCAGGTGAGGGAGGCTGATCATCAACCAGGCCAGGTGAGGGAGGCTGATCATCAACCAGGCCAGGTGAGGGAGGCTGATCATCAACCAGGCCAGGAGGGGAAGTTGGCACCGTAACATATCCAATGTTCTGTCCTCCAGGAAAGGAACTCCTCCACAAGTTCCTAACTCTGCCAACTGTAAGTTCTTCAGTTGTCATACACCTTGTTGCTTAATCTAATCATCGTTCCTCAACCACTGTAAACAGTTCACTTAACATGTAAACTGTTGAATAATTCACTCGCCGCTGCCCAGTCCTCGTTAGCATTTTCCTCATTACGTAACTTGTAATTCAATCATTGAAGGGGCGCCCCCTCTGTCCCTGAACCCGTCGTCCACTCTCGTATATCCTCTTTTGCGATACCGCCCAAAGGATGCACCCTTAAGTCGCCACTCCTGCGAAAAAATCAGTCAGCCAACCCCAACTTCATCCCACTGAAAAGCCAACCCCCACCCCATTCCCACTGATTAGCCAACCCC
Source organism: Panulirus ornatus (assembly GCF_036320965.1). Lineage (NCBI taxonomy): Eukaryota > Metazoa > Arthropoda > Malacostraca > Decapoda > Palinuridae > Panulirus > Panulirus ornatus. The sequence goes on from NC_092235.1 coordinate 63,632,930, forward strand.
AAGCCTCATCCCACTAGCCAACCCCCAGCCTCATCCCACTAGCCAACCCCCAGCCTCATCCCACTAGCCAACCCCCAGCCTCATCCCACTAGCCAACCCCCAGCCTCATCCCACTAGCCAACCCCCAACCTAATCCCACTGATCAGCCAATCCATAAACCCCTCCCAATGATCAGCCAACCCCCAACCCATCCCACTGATTACCCAACCCCTTCTCACTGATTTGCCAACCCCCAACCTCGTCCTACTGATCACCCAATCCATGAACACCTTCCAATGATCAGCCAACCCCCAACCTCATCCCAATGATCAGCCAATCCCCCCTAACCCCATCCCACAGTCATCAGTAAACCAACACCAGGCATCTGTAGGCTCTCTCACTCTCTTATCTTTCACCGCTTTACCTCCCCTGTCCAACCCCTTCCATTCTCCCAACCATCCAATTAGAAGAAAGATACACGGGTGGGTGGTGGGGGAGGATTGGGAATATTAGTGGGATGGGGAGGTTAGTGGGACGGGGAGTGAGTCTCACCCTCCCCGAGGTTGTTTACTCTGCTCCCCGCAACACAACCAGGATATACGACCACCAGATATCATTGTAAGTAATGATTTACTAGCCTCCCCTAATCGCCCCGCTGTGCGCCGGGTCCAGCTGATGGGGAGATAAAAGTGCTGTCGTTGCTGTTAGAGTCCTTCGATACCCACTTGTGGTATAGTGTGGTGGTTCCTGCCACCAGGGAGCAGGGCAAGGGTCATTCAAGGTACCGTCCAGCACGCTCGATCGGTGTGGTAGCGGCAGGTCCTTCTGTCTCCTGGGGTAGTGGTAGTCTGCCAGGTCTTCTGTCAGTTGGTGGTCTGCCCGTTTATCAAATGATGGCGGGTCATACCGTTTGCCTGGTAATTACTTACCATCCGTTTGTCTGGTAGTGGCTGGTATGTCAGTTTGTCTAGTAGAGGTAGGTTTATCAGTTTGTCTGGTAGTGGTAGGTATGGCAGTTCGTCTGGTAGTGGTTACTGTGGCATTTTGTCTGGTAGTGGTTACTGTGGCAGTTTGTCTGGTAGTGGCTGGCATGTCAGTTTGTCTGGTAGTGCCTGGTGTGTCTGTTTGTCTGGTAGTGCCTGGTGTGTCTGTTTGTCTGGTAGTGGTGGGTATGGCAATTTGTCTGGTGGAAACAGATTTGGCCGCTGGTCTAGCAGCTGCTGGTCTGGCCGTTGGGTCTAGTGGCTGCGGGTCTGGCCGTTGGGTCTAGTGGCTGCGGGTCTGGCCGTTGGGTCTAGTGGCTGCGGGTCTGGCCGTTGGGTCTAGTGGCTACGGGTCTGGCCGTTGGGTCTAGTGACAGCAGGTCTGGCCGCTGGTCTAGTGGCTGCGGGTCTTGCCGTTGGGTCTAGTGACAGCAGGTCTGGCCGCTGGTCTAGTGGCTGCGGGTCTGGCTGCGGTAGGTCTAGACGCATACCTTCGCTGCCACCGTCATTAAGACGCCCGTGAGCCTGCCGCCAGCGGCGCCGCCTGGGTGTCAGGATAATACTCATTTCACATACATTATATTCCTGTCCTTTGGCTTCCCTCAGAGGCCACTGTCCACGAGTGCGATGAGTGCGGTAATAAACCTCCATTACGAGGGTGAGGTAAGGGGTTCACGCAAGTGACGGAGGTCGCGGAGCCAGAAGCGGGACACGGTAAGGGCGGGGCCCCCACCAAGCCGCCCGCCTCTATATGGTTCACCATATTTATAGCCTAGAGCTGCCCTGGAGAGATGCCTTTCCTTGATGGCGGTGGCCGCTCTACTGCTCCTCCTGCTTGGCAGTGACTCGCGGGACGGGACCTCGATGTTTGCGCAGGAAAAGAAACGGATTTTAAAGAAGCTGAGGGCGTTAAGAGAAGGGAAGGGTGTTTGGGGAGAGAATATGATGCCCAAGGACAGCGTAGATGTCTCGTTTAGGATAGGATGTCAGGAGAAGGTCAGGATACTTGAAGGTGGGATGGAGCGTCTAGGGAAATGTGTCAATGGCATGTGAAGAACGAGTTTCGGGTTATGAAGTTGTTTGTGTGAGGGAGGATCAGTCAGTCATTCGCTCAGGAAATGTCCCTCATGGAAAAAAAAAGTTTCAGCTATCAAAATACCTGTGACAGACACTGCCCTGCTTGAAGACCTCCTAGAAAGTGTGTGCGCGCGTGTGTGTGTGTGTGCAATCACCTTTTTATGTAGGGTACAAGGATAAATTTCTACACCAGTCTTTGGAACCATCTTTATCATACGGCATTTATCTACCTTTGCATAGCGTCAGCACAGTCATAAAGTCACCCCTCGGCTAACGTCATACACCGCAAGTCTGATAATAAGAATGTACTTTTCCACATAACTTTGAATACGTTTCTCATTTAGCTTCTTGTTGTGGTCTATCGGTGTTCCATCTCTGCATCTCTCGCGAGGGACCTTTTCACTGCTGACATCATCAAACTGGTTTAGAAACTTGAAGGTTGTTATTAAGTCACCGTCTCCTCACATGGAGGGCAAAATTTATGGACTCTGACCTCTCACTGCAACTCAGCTCTATCAGTTCGAGTCCCATCTTTGTTGTCCTCCTCTAGACTTTCTCTAACAGATCAGTCCGATTCCTTAAGTACTCTAAGCAAACGTGAGAAGCATATTTTGAATTCCTTCTATGTTGTGAAGACTTAGCTGAACATTTTTTTTTCCATGCACTTTAAAGGAATTCCAGTATTTCCTCAGATGACAGAGTTTGTCTCCCAAGTCTCTTTGATACGCAGTCTTGCATCTTGTCTTTATGTAGGTGACATGCGTGTAGAATCATCGTCACTATGTCCCATTCTCATCACTTTGCATATACTCGGGTTGACTTTCATCAGAGGTGTATCAAACCAACACTGGAGTCTGTATAGGTCCCATTGTAACTAAGGGCCAAGTCAGGGCCACTTTACGCAGTAACAAGAGTAGTTCTCTTACAAAAATAAAGCCTTGTGACTGGTCGGTCACAATTACAGGTAGGTAAAGCTGAAAAGGTGATGCCCGCAAGAAGAACACGCAAAAAAGAATGTAGGTATTTTGTATGAAACATCTTTCTCAAGAGCTCGGGTGGATTCTGAGGGCCGCCTTGCCACAGGTCAGTAACAAAAGATAAGTTCTCAAATGGTGTTACCCGCGAGCAAACAGAGGCGCGCCGGGCCTCGAACACTGACCACAAACACCCAGGCAGTTGCGTGGCGCCGCCCCGTCAACTTTTCCCTAATTGCATTACCAAGAAGGTAAGCTCAGTCCATTGTAGACTATACCTGTTACAACATCGTTTACAGCGTGTCCTATTTAGTTGCCGGTCCTTCAGTGTTTAACCCTAGCTATTAAGACGTGCCTGAGCAACAACATTTAAGCGCCTGCACACCAGCCTGCTTGCTTGCTGGTCCATGCACTAAGGCACCGCCCGTTCTCCCCACTGCTTATGGTCATCCAGCTGCATTTATGCACGTGTCAAGACGCCTCGTTAACTAAAACAAGCTTCACCATTTTCTCCAGCCCGACTCTTTGTGTTGCCTTAGCGTTTATCATATCATAAATTATTAGATCTACCTGCTATTGGAGAGTAGACGTTACTGGGCATCAGTCAGTGCCAGCGGACACGAACCAATATGTCCCGAGGCGACCTTATGGAGCAATGTGGAGAAGCGCGACAAGATCAGCGCCAGTAAGGGTATGAAGAACATACCATACATCACCTCCCCACACTCTCTCATAGATATGGTGCCCCACATCTTCCCTTTGTTAGTCGACCTCTTCTACACTGGCATCGATCAAAGTAATTACGCCACTGTCTATGACCATTAGAACAAGTTAATGTCGTCAAGGATGATAGAGAACATCTTCGGACATGTTCCTGAAGGTAGGAGTTGTGTTCGGATCAGTAAGCAAACGCTGGAGGCAGCTCGGGTCGTCCCCAGGCCAGACCCCCGGGGTCCACTGTGGATAGGGAAAAGTGTGTCACACGTCAGGTGATGCCTTGGTGACCAGGACGTGTCTGTCGGTGCCAACTCGAGCCCAAAGCCTCGGTGAGATCTGGGTATTCTGTAATACAGTGAAGGGTGAGGCGTGTTGAAGCCCGGGAATCGCGAGTCAAAATAGCGGACCTGGTTCTCCTGTGTGACCCAGTACTTAGCTGAAGCAGAGACATACCTTCACTTCGTTACTGGACTTTGATTTCATCGAGAATCTATTAGAAAACAAAAAGTATTTTTGGAAAAAGAAGACTTAATTTGAACTCCTTCGGTGCCTGTACCACATGTGTGGCTCATGGCACTACTCGAAGTTGTGAGGGTATGAGAACATGAGATGTCTTCGGTCACGTCTGGAGGTGTCTACTACTTTAATAAAGCACATACGGCTCTCTCGACTGCTCCTCGTATATGAGGACGACCTTACCGGACACCTCGCGCTGGGTGTTTGAGGACGACCCTCCCGGGCACCTCATGCTGAGTGTGTGAGGACGACCTTACCAGACACCTCATGCTGAGCGTGTGAGGACGATCTTACCAGACACCTCATGCTGAGCGTGTGAGGACGACCTTCCAGGGCACCTCATGCTGAGTGTATTTTCCAAAAAAAGAAAAAGAAAAGCAGAGTGAGGAGCATATCAAGAATTCTTTTCTCGAAGGCCCAGTCGTCTGTTCCTAACGCTACCTCTCTATGGCAGGAAAGATGAACATGTGGTACTAAGATGGTTGTCAATACTGTTTCTCTAACTGTTTGTCACCAGTTGTCTGCTTTACTGGAAGGTAATGAATTACTTCTGGAGTGTAGACAGTTTATCATCTTGAGTGTAGATAGTTGATCTTCATCCTGATTGCAGACAGTCTATCTTCGTCTTGAGTGTACATATTTAATCTTCATCTTCAGCGTAGATAATCAATCTTCACGTCGAGTGTAGATAATTCATCTTCATCTTGAGTTCAGGTGATTTATCTCCATGTCGAGCATCGATAGTTTAATCTTCATCTTTAGTATAAATAGTTTTATCATCTTCACCTTGAGCTTGGAGAGTCTATCTTCCTCATCTTAAGATTTCAGACTCTGAAGAAGGATTTGGGCACGATAATCCGTTGATACGAAGAGTAAACTGAAGACGTCAACTCCATCACTCGAAAATGAATGCGTCCTCGACTCGCGTATGACACGTTTAAAACTCCACTTGACTTTTCAATTGTTGCCAGTCCGAGAGGCAAACCATCACCATCCACCACTACATGTGACAGGAGCAAGTGTTACCTTTTTGGCTAACTTCTTGGCACAGATTCATGGGGCAACCCTCGGGAAGGAAGGCATATGCATATGTACCTGGAGGACGAGCGTCACCTGCACAGCTTCGTCAGGTCTGGGGACACGACGAACATTTGTACTTTAGCGTTATGCCTGGCTATAATGCTAAGGGGTGCCAATGTACACCCAGGGGCTGGCTTTAGTGGCAAGGGAGGTGGTGTGGCTGGAGTAATGTGGTAAGAGGAGGGATGTGTGTTGTTCTCTCTCATATGGCGAGGATCCTGGCACTACGGGAGAAGCTCCAGCCCATACAGTGAACATTCGCGAGGGCTGGACCCACTAATGACATTTACAACTTTCTTTTCCCTCTTTTTTGCTCTTAAGTTGGGCTCATTCTCAGGGAGTCACGGTATGGTCAATGAGATGGGAATGAGGATAATCTATCCCTGTATAATCGTCATGCCTGGGGAACTGTAGGGAGGGACTGGATCACTGTGAGACCACCGTCTTGAAGCACTGTATGGGTCATGTTATTTGAGCTATGGTACACAGGTTGTTGTATGACTGTGGTACGTAGATGACTATAGGGTCGTGATAGCTGGGTCACTGTAGGGTCATGGTATGTAGATTAGTCTGCAGGGTATTTCTTTCTTTCTTTTCAAACGTATTTCAGATATAATACTTTATTTATCACACTGCCCAGCGTCACCTACGTTATCAGGTACATCAACCATATAAACTGAGTAGAATGGTGTGATTCTGCCTGGTTTTATGAACTGTTTTGAGTGTAAGGTCCAACAGGCACTCTGACAGAGCGAGGCAATTTAGACTGTTCACACCAAGAGCATCTCGTAACATGTAAGGCATCACGGACACTAACTTGTCTACGTTTTCTGTTTTCGACTCAATGTTAGTCCAGGATCACAAGGCTTTAGTATATAGGTATCGTCACTAGCAAGCAACTATAAGTGTCTCCCTCCCTCACTCCTGTAGTGAAGTTATCATGTTATTTCCCGGGGAGTTTTGACGGATATGTTCGTAAAGATATCATCACACCTGACCTTTGATCCCAGGAGACCATGAATGATAACCTGAAGGGAACGTGTGGCCAAATTTTTCCCAAGCTGCAGACGAAGGTTTATGCTCTTGTGTGCCAGTTTGAAATTATTGACAACATGAACCGGTTGACATAACCCCATGCGCTAAACTGTGTAAGCTTACTGATTAAACAGAACAAACAGACTACACAGAAGAATGAATATAATTCATATAACTCAACAGCAGAGGTTCACCTCGTAGACTATGTACATACTACTTCAACTCATTGTACTTAGGTGTGTTTCATTACCAACTCGTCATTACCTATTTGACGGTACGGGGAAGGGGTAGATGAAGTGGTAGACGGAGGACCTCATAATCCAGTTTCGGTAAATATCCCACAAGAGGTATAAACATTATCATATATACACACCAACATAGCCTCACCACATCACATTATCATATATACACACCAACATAGCCTCACCACATCACATTATCATATATAAAGACGTCTATCAACATAGCCTCACCAGATCACATCATCGTATGCATATTTCATTGATTTTCCTGTTCTAGGATCTTCGTCAGTGCTCGTGTCAGCACTTGCAATGGCCACTATATACATCATCTGCACTACAAAAGCCATATAAATTATACAAACTGGAGCCACTGACCGTCATAATCCGGCCTACCCGGGATCTCCAGCACCTCTCGGCCGCTACGGCCACTATACACACTATATAAACTATATACACTATACACTATATAAACTATATACACCATACACTATATAAATTATATACACCATACACTATATAAACTATAGCCACTGACCGACATAGTCCGGAGTGCCCAGGATCTCCCGCACTTCCCGGCCAGGCGTCAAGACCCGCGAGATCTCGAAGTCGCACAACTTGACGGCGCAGTCTGGGAACTCCCCCATCAGCACCAGGTTCTGCGGCTGTTGGAGAAGAGGGAGAAATGTTGGTGATAACACAACTCATCAGCACCAGGTTCTATGGCTGTTGGTGAAGAGGGGGGAGTGTTGGTGAGATATTGTTGGTGATAATATTACCATCGGATCCAGGTTCTGTAGCTGTTGGAGAAGAGGGCGAAATGTTGGTGAGATATTGTTGGTGATAATACTACCATCGGATCCAGGTTCTGTGGCTGTTGGAGAAGAGGGAGGAGTGTTGGTGAGATATTGTTGGTGATAATACTACCATCGGATTCAGGTTCTGTGGCTGTTGGAGAAGAGAGAGAAATGTTAGTGATATTGTTGGTGATAATGCTACTACCATCGAATCGAGGTTCTGTGGCCGTTGGAGAAGAGGGAGGAGTGTTGGTGAGATATTGTTGGTGATAATATTCCCCATCAGCACCGTTTATAATACAATAAATGAGCACATCTGCAAGGACGTAGGCTGTTTGGTGAACCCTTCCTGAAGAACATAGACTCAGCAGGAGTGCCGCCCATCTGGAGGAACGTGTAAGACATAAAGATCAAGGTATCATAACAGGTCATAAATGATCATCAAAACTTCAGAATAATCAAACCAGATAAATGATAAATTGAGGTGTTGTTGCCAGTGACATACATAGTTCAATATCCCAAACATCAAATGTGTTTCCAGTATGACGCTCAAGTTGACGACATGTGTCTTAGATGATTTAAAGAAAAGAAAATTAACCAGCAGGCATATCTGTCTTATTCTCCAGCCTCCGCCGGATGAAGTAGATTCACAAGACTGGAATCCATATGAACAGCTGGACTGGTGAAAGGATCACTTCACTGTTTCCTCATAGTGGCTTAATATTACTAGTGGTCAGTTCTTGGTCTGCCATATGCTCTCGCAAAGTCGTTCGCTAGATGCTTGTGAGGGCAAACGGTAGCACGGTCGGTAGAGAGATGCTTGGGTCTGGTGTGTGTGTGTGTGTGTGTGTGCCACTTTTTACTGCACATGTAATATACTAGCTGCCCAAGTAGCTCCTGGATGACGTCAGCGTTGTACCGAAACACGTCATGCGTGTCTGTACGGCGAGTATGCGTGTAAACATAACAATCAGTGAGCAAGGTTATATACAACCATCACAACCAAACAGCTAAGCTCGTTTTACAACGTTGAGTTAACGCTGAGTGGTTCTGCAACATCTCCCTTAAGGCAGAACTGCCTTAACATTCGAAGTAACGGAGCAACCCTAGGGACATTTGAGGGTTGGCACGTTCTTCTCTCGCCTCCCGCCAGTACACAACTCTTCCTCAAGGTTGAGAGATGGTTTAATTTATGCATAATTTAGTCCCGCCCATCGAGCTGCCTAGCCCAGCCCCACGCGGAAGTGGCCCCTCCTGGTGCACGGTTCTCTCTGGGTAACTAACCAATACTTGATCATCAATGCGTCCTGTGGACCCGACCAATGAGGAATATCAAGAGCATTTTGCCATTCTTCTATTTTTGTTGCTGAAGAATATTGACTCTACTGGAACTATGAAAGATGACGATATAACAGAACGCTATATCATCTAAATCAAGTAGTTCACACAAGGACATTAATTGGTTTGATGAATTCGTTTTTGTGTATGTTTATTTCAGCATCTTCTTTGTCAAGTTCGAGTCAAGTATAGAAGTCTTCTTCTAGGCAAAGCTTTTAAATGAAAATAGAATATATCGGGGAGAGAGAGAGAGAGAGAGAGAGAGAGAGAGAGAGAGAGAGAGAGAGAGAGAGAGGAAAGTTATGTCTCATATGTAAGGAAAAACAAGCTAGGTTTAACCTGGCTACTTCATGAAACAAGAGTAAGACTAGCAAACCTGAAGAGAGTGTTGTATAATGGTTCTGGGCGTCACTTCAACGCATCTTGAGTCAGGGCGCTAATACCTCCCTGGGTGGCTGTTGTCCATGTTAAGAATGACACCCTTGTAACAAGGGCCTGAGCTCAACTCCTGTGACTGTACCATAGGAAGGCCTGTTCTCCAGCACCACCATATGGCTCTTATGAGGTTTATTTCGAGATGCAAAATGTGACCATATACTTAAGTCTTTCTGTTCTTTTTTAGAGTGACATTCATGGCACGGGCAAAACATGCCTCAGTCCAGACCACCTTAGGTCAACTTAAAGAAAGTAAAAGAACTTGAAAGTTAAACAGTGCACTGCAGGTAGTTGAGACCTGACTTCTAAAGGTAGAAAGGTTATATGAAGAGAGGAAAACAAAAGAAGGAAGAGAATTCCACGGCTTAGCCAGTAGAGGAAAGGAGGAGGTATCATAACAGCCAATCCTCGAAAAGCTGATCTCCACACAGAAATTGGGGAAGTAGCATGGGCTAATCTGGTAGAGATTTCATCATGGATCAGTCCGATGAAGTTCTTGGCATGGATCATCCAGGTGAAGGTCTGGTCGGTGATGAGCCTGGCGCGGTTGTACTTCAAGTATTTCATTATAATACAAAGGAAACGTCACTGACTAGACCTGAATAGGTGGGCAAAGCTGAGGCTAACTAATTGGTTACAGGTCTGAATGGCTGCTGGTATGAGCAACTGCATGTCTGGTTGGTTGATTGGCCATAGGTCTGAGTGGCTACAGGACCAAGTGATCAAGTGCCCACTGATGTCACGTCGCTCCCTATACCACATTGATCCAATTCATTCTATCCCGTGCACGCCTTTCACCCTCCTAAATGTTAAGGCTCCGATACCCCATAGCCACTTTTATGCTTCTGACTCCTCCTCGGTCTTCCACGTACCCCTTGCTTCGTCCAGTTATAACCCATTGATCCTCTCATTCAGTCTTTCTAAACTCATCCTCTCAATATGTCTGAACCATTTCAACAATCTGAGTGTCCTTACTGCCGAGCCTTATCTTAATTTCAAACAAGAACGATGAGAATATAACGTTCAGGGTCTAAAAGGAGTAGGGCATGGCCTTGTATCACAGGTATAGTACGGACACCCTACCATGATGGAGTGTGACACAGTATGACATACTACAGTGAGGCTCTGAGTAAGGGATGGGGGACAGACCACCCGTCGCCAGCTGCCAGGGCTGGTGCCAGGAACACCGTGACCCACTGATGCACATGCCAGACAAGAACCATCTTAGGAAGGCTTAAGGTACACCTTACTTCCCGTTATTTCTCCACCAATATACACTCGTCCCTCTCTCCCATGTACACACTCACTAACACCCTACGGTCCTCTTCTCTCCATACGCAGACTCCTCCTCACCCTACACTCTCCCTTTACCGGCATACACTCACCCCATACTTCCCCCACTCCCAAATACATCCTCTCTTTCTCCTTACCCCACACACTCCCCTTCCATACACTCTCCCCTGTCACCCCACACACTCCTCTCCTTACACACACTACCCGCTTCCATCTAGCTGCATTCTTCCCCTCACCCTACGTGTTCGTTCATACGTAATTTCCCTCATTATCACCATCACCATTAACTGACTAGTCATTAGCTACCGGGTATGTCTTGTCCTCTTCTATAGTGACATGCGTCTGCTATCTGAGGATCTGAACTAGCCTCTCGATCGGGTTTACAACCGAGCGGTTGATAAGCACGGTGTCCCACAAGAGCAGCTCCCAGAACGATGCCCAACAGACACGAGCCCCAGGACAAAGTTGTGCACAAGAACAGGTCTCAGGACGGTGTCCTACAGGAGCTGGTCTTAGTTAGGATGGTGTTCTGAAGGAACATGTCCCAGGAGGGTCTCCTACAGGAGCGATACCAGGGCGAAGCTGTACAAGTACAGGACCCAGGACGGTCTCCTACAGAAGCTGGCCTTAAGATGGTGTTCTACAGGTCTGTTTATCTTTTCCTTGATTTGACTTCGAAGTCATGTGTACTACCACAGTGCAAGGAGGACCCAACGAGCCTACCAGCCACATATGTGAGGAGTGAGTACGTCTTTGTTACAGACTACTGACGGAGAGAGACAGAGACTTAACGCACTGATGGTGGGTATGGACGTTTAGGGTCAACATAGGCTGTGGCAACCACCACAGGTCTTACTTCAGTAAACATGAAAGATATTTGGAACGTCTTCTGCAGAGTGAAAAATTTCTTTCGTTATGTCTTTTCTGAATAACGAGGTAATTCGTTACTCAATGCAACGTTAATGTCAATATTTAATTCAATACCAATCACCAGCACAGGAGGTGGTGGGACTATATTAACATATGTTTGAGTACGAATCTGTAGGCGGACCGGAATGTGATGTTAAGACGCATACACTCTGCTGAAGACCTTAAGATGAACCTTTGTGGTGATCACTTCAGGTGTCAAAGTTTTGTATATATGCTTGAGGTGAAAAGTTGTCGTGTGTGGATTATGTTCAAAGGCCGTAGTTAAATCAACATTTTAGATTCACCAGGACCTGTGTTATCAAATTAGATTTTTAGATATCTGCTATGAAACTGATATCGCATAGCCTTAAAGAATATATGACGCAAATATACACCTGAGAAGAAATTCCTTCTCATAAATGTTTAACATATGAAGGCGTTTCCTGGTGTGACCATATAAATCGCCTGCTGGGTCACCTGAGCTCAGGCCTCAGAACAAACCCCCCCGACCAGATCATATAAAGTTCATCTGCTGGAGGCTCCTCGAATAATGGACGGGTGGTGGTTCCTTATTCTTCTAGAAACTGTTCCTTTAAGTTCTCGCGTTGCAGTCGAGGCTCCACCCTCTCTCATGAGGTGGCACATATAAGGACATTCTGTGCATAGACTACGTGACCACAACGAGACTCTCCCGGTGTTTGTCATTAGGTTACTTTGTCCTCTAGTTGCCTGGCCACATCCACTTGATACACTGGTATGAGCCCACGTAATCCTACTCCTGACTCTCCTTGTGTGGAACGAGAGGACCTAGAACTCTAGGCAGCTCCTCCTGCCAGCGTCTAGGTGGGCTAATGTTAAGAAGCAACTTTCCACTACTGCCCCGAAGACAGTGCTATGCTCCTCCCGTGACGGAGGAGGGATGGTGCTTCTCATCCAGGTCAAGCCATTTGTTCAAGTCTAGGTCAGCCCCCTAAGCCACCCACCAGCCACTTGTCACCTCCATTCCCCCACTCAGATCAGAGCCTAGGTCACCTCGCACCTTCCGCTGAGCGCAAGTTATACAGAACATCCCACCAGGTCCAGGTCACCACCATTTCCTCACCAAGCCCAGGTCACCACCCTTTCCTCACCAAGCCCAGGTCACCACCCTTTCCTCACCAAGCCCAGGTCACCACCCTTTCCTCACCAGGCCCAGGACACCCTCTCGCCCTGCAGGGGTGTGGGAGGCTGCACTTCCATAAGGTGTCGCTCTCCGCCCAGTATGCGACAGGTGAGGTCCATTGTGGGATAAAGGGAGTGGCGATGGCTGGCCAGGGTTGGTCTTCTCTAAGACCGTCCTTCCTCTTTATACTGGTGACGAGGGAAGGGCCTAACTGAATGTGGCGAGCGATGATCCTCCATATTGTCACAGGCGACATGGGAACGTCAACCTGGCTCGTGATGAACGAGGAACCTTTATTTATGTCCGTAGATCTATATCTAAGATCGGCAAGTACACGTCTGGGATGGCCCATACTTGTCCAATTTCTTTGCTCGTCCAGGATGGTCTATATACGTCCAGAATGGCCTGTACACGTTCATGATGGCCAGTGTGCATGTCAAGGATGGCCTATACAAGTATATGGAACTGCCTGCAAATGCTCAAGGCGACCTGTGCACTTCTTGGATGGATTGTAAAAGCCTAGGACAGCCTCAAAGACTCTTGGGTGTAACTCCTTGCTGCTACTGACGAAGGTTCTCTGGCCTACCATTGGTAAGGAGGGAACAGTCAGTTGATACTAGCCGATGAACCGGGCGGTGTTCTGAGATGACAAGATGGTGTCTTTCATGTGAGTCAAACTGGACGTTCAGCGTAGAAGGATCGGTACAAGAGCACATGCTATTTTTTTTTTCATATAAAGGAGAGAGTGGAATGAGGGAAAAACACATGCTGGACTGACCCCTGCATTAACATGGTGAGGTAATGTAAACCTTGTGTCAGTGTGTGTGTGTGTGTGTGTGTGTGTGTGTGTGAGAGAGAGAGAGAGAGAGAGAGAGAGAGAGAGTCAATCAATCTTTTCCCAAGTCATCCTTTGCCACAGCCAAACCACCCATCTATCCAGCCATATATCACCAAACCCTACAAAATCTACGTCCACAATGTTCTCCTTCATCTCCCCGAGACCTTGATCCTAACAAAAGTTCTAATCCGGACACCATTCTTCCTCTTGGTCAGAATTAACCTCAATATTTCGCAAGCCTTCGAGACCGTCACCTCCCCCAAGTGGTTTCTCTAGCTCATGGACGCCTGCTCTCATACGGGCGACTTCTGTAGAGGAACTGATCGATCTTCCCTATACAACTACAAGTCATAAGAACTGCTGCAGTCGAACAAGTTCCTCATCTTACGCCAACTTTTCCCTTGCTCTTCGTTCTCTCATTTCCTCTCGGTAACTCTGGCGAACTTTCCCACCGATGCCTCAGAGCCTTTGACAGAAGTTTGTTATAAGAACATAAGACGTGAGGACACTGCAAGAGGCCTATTGGCTAAGCACACCACACAAACTCAGTCTCTGTTTTATATCGAATGTTTCCAGCGGCCTCAGTCCATCTGCCATCATAACACTGCCCTAAGTGTACCTTCGATTCTCAGGTCTGATCTCGCACTATACCATGGACAAAGGCTAAGCATATAAAATTCACCGTTTAGATAAGTCAATGACACTAACTACCCCAACCTCTTATAAAAAATAATGATAACCATTCCTCCTTACCTTCTCATCTGAAAGACTTTCTAACTCGACCCCTTCACCCACATCGACATCCTTGGGCTAACCATAAACCACAGACGTTTCTGGGATCCACAGATCTCGGAACATACAAAAAAAAACAGAGAGAAATAGAGATGCCTCGCCTTTTTTTCTTTCTCCTCACGCGTTTCTTATTCATGTTCCTGTGTGGTGTATCCTGCCAGTGACGTGGTCGTTGCTGAAGCCGTATTGGTTGTCGCTGTCACACAGAATAATCTACCCATACCCAGAGACGAGTTGTCCAAACTTCCAAAACCTTTCTTTATAGAACTCCATTCGACAGCTACACGTAGGATGTGCGACCAAGCCTTCACTTCCAGCCTTTCATCCTCCCCATATCTGTCTACGTCGTGTCCCCTCTTTCTTCACCTTATCTTTGAATTCACGTTTACGGTCAATCCTTCGGTGGAAAGGAGTGCAGCCCGCCTCCCTGGTCTGTAGAGCAGTTGTGCTTGTTCTTACACCGTCAAACCTCACCCATACACACATATATGCTCGCTTCAGTTCTCGTCTGTGGATTTCCCTCCCCAAACAAAATCCCCGTTCCATATTGAGCCTCTACAAGTTCTTGATTATATACAGACCTATTTCATCGTTCCTCATAAGCCCCAAGACCACGTTTTGGTTGTACTCAAGGCCGTATGTCAATAGCATCGGTGTGTTTTCGTCTTCAAAGTATTCTTCTCTTATCTTTAAGTCGTGGAGAAATCAAACAAATGGAAGTATCAACGCATAGTTGATGCTATCAACGCTGAGGTAAGTGCGTATACATCCCTCTCCTTACGGTAAACGTTGCCTTACTCGGGCAGGGTCCACACCGGAGCTCCAACAGGTCAGTTGCCCGAGCCATAAAGAGGGTGAGCTGGGACCAGTGTTCTGTCCAGGGTATGTCCGCATGGTGGCACCACCATCATCATCATCCCTGTAGCCCACAACCATAACATTGAGGGGAAAGGAAGGAGGAGGAGGAGGAGGAGGAGGAGGAGGAGAGAGGGTAGAGGAGGAGGAGGAAGAGAGAGGAAGACTCGAGGCTTGCAAGATGGTGAATGGTGGGGGAGAGGAATATTGACACGAAGTTTCGACGAGAGAGACGCGGTGGTGAAAATAGAAACGTTGAGGGTTGGGGTAGAGATGCGGTATGATACGAGGCTACAAAGATGGTCATTATCAGCGATCTCTATAAGCTGGATAGAGGCTGGCCGTGTATAGCAGTTGGCCATTAGCCCTGGGCTGCGGGAACACGCTGCCCCCTCCAACCTGCCATAAAACAGACAACTAAGGTAGCGGCAGCTCAACCCTGCCAGATAACACGTGCATTATCACCTGAACAGCTTTATCTTGTGACAGTAAATGGAAGTGTGACCAGCAGTGGCGTGACAACTGCTACCTCCTCCAGTAGGACTTGAGACCAGCAGGAGCGTGACAACTGCTGCCTCCACCAGCAGGACCCGAGAGCAGTAATGACGTAAGACTTAAGTCCACGACAAAGGAAATGGAATCTGCCCGAGGACAGTGGTCAGGTTGACAGATAGAAAACGAAGATTGGTATTACACTAAGACAAATCCGACTGGCCCAGCGTGTCGTGGGGTGCCACAAGGCTCAGCCCCGGGACTCATAATCTTCTGTGTCTATATCAATGACCTGGCGGCAAGACTCACGAAGAGAATTTCAAAATTCATCGATGCTGCGAGATAAGAAATATAGGATCATCTGCCAAAGGGTTGAAAGAGTTTTAAACAAACTGATGGAGTGGTACCAGAGCCATGGCAAGAAGACCAAATGTAGACAAATGCAAAGTAAGTGATATATATATATATATATATATATATATATATATATATATATATATATAGATAGATAGATGCCGGAGTGGGTCCGAGTTCCCTCCCAATATACCCAAAAAGGAAATAGAAAATACGTTATAACACACACACCCGATCACTAGAATAACTCGTAAAAGCGCAGTGGATGTAATAATCAAGCTGTGACTATCTCTATATAAGTACTCACTCCGTACAGAAAATCATGCACGTAAAAGTTGATCAGTTGCCTCGACCCAACACCTCTGGGTACAGTAGGTCTTCCCTTCATGGGACACCACAACAACCTTCATTCTAGCCTTGTAACACCAGGTTACCTCTCCAGCCTTACACCTCGGGTCGGTCAGTTCACAAAGAGTGAGCTCCAGCCTAGCGTGGGAGAGGAACTCATTTCCAGGAGTGTGGAGGTTATGCCATCTGCTGACGACACACACACACACACAGTATTCCCAACGCACTCCCACGTTGCTCGGCGCATCCCTCCACTACACTCGTGATTACCTGATGAAACCAACACACACACACACACACACACACAGTGTCGTTGTCTTGCCATGCCATTCGACTGCTCTTTCATCTAGACGCCATTACTGCTTAAGTAGCTTCGGATAAGAGATTTAAAGAATCCGCAGATAGCGATCCTAAGCCCGTAATTACGTCCACTACTCGATCCACATCATCATCGGCTCTGACTAGGAAGCTTCGTCCTCCTCTGTTTTTACAGGATCACCTACTTATCTCTTGCACTGTGGAGATATCTCGTACGAAACGTTTCTGAATTCATCCTCAAAAAAAAAAAGACAACCAATTAGAAATAGCTGCCTCGTTCATTGAATCCCAGTCCACGCTTGCCAATGGATGAGATGCTAATGGGAGAGAATAAAACAATGTGCCATAAATTCCATCTAAACACCCCGTTACTTTAATAGGATCAAATTATCAAGCAAATTAGAGTGCAAATGATCTCAGCATCGTAGTTCGGGGATGCATCTCTGTGTTTATGTGCTTGGATTTGCACATTCCTCTGTTGTTATCGTATCTATTAAGTCGTTGCACATATCCTTACCTGACAATGACGTTGATCTTACGATGTTGGAAAGGTATCTCGCTCATGATGTGAAGGAAAGGAAGAGGGGAAGAAATTGTTTATGAGAATGTGAAAAATTCATTTTTCTTATAATACCGCGTAAATAAGAATCTTCATAATATATATATATATATAAGAAAGAAATAATATATATATATATATATATATATATATATATATATATATATATATATATATATATATATATATGTATATATCGTCCATCTATCTATTTATCTATCTATTTGTGAAACTATAACAAAGAGCGTGAGACTAAATCCAGCGATATACTTGACAATGATCATGATATTCTCATCGTTACTGTCAATATCAATTACTTCATTATGAACCAGAAGAGGATAACGAGACCACAGTTCTCTATGGGTCGACCAAAGAGCACGACTCGAGAAAGTCTCGGCCAGCTGGAGGAGACAGCATCCCTCCCCCACCCTAGCTAGTTACATGTCACCGTTCTTGATGTTATCTCGGGCGAGAAAAAGCAGTCTGACGCCTTGTGTTTATTTTCCAATACCTAATAGTGTTGACACTTTTGGTGCTCACACTTGGCGAAGCTGATAGCGCTCAGTGTTGCAGACGACCGAGATACAGACCTTAGTATTTCTTATATCTGGTGACACGATCCCCTACATGTTGCCTGTGGGTTTTCGAGATGGTTGAATGTTACTCGCTGTCAATAGGTATTCGACCTGATGGAGACCTGGTAAAGGAGGTCTTTTATCCCTAATATATATATATATATATATATATATATATATATATATATATATATATATATATATATATATATATATATATATATATACTGAGGCTTTCGCTTGTGCTATACCTGTCCTGCAGACAGGTATAGCAAATTTATACTGTTCATAGGACACACAGTGTCAACCTTGGGGCGCAATAAATTCTCGAATCCTCTTATTACTGGGCGAGGCTCTTTTGGCTTGAGAGGTTCGAGCCTGAGGTCCTCTGGTGGTGAGGGTGTGCCTCCCACCCACCCTGCCACCGGGAGCCTCCCCTTATGATGACGGGTGTCCCTCCCACTAACGCAGCCGCCACCTCCACCTCCCACCTGGACAACACCTACCCTCCCCGTCATACAGTGACCAGAACTCAAAAGACACCAACTCGTCCCTTAAGCTTAAGCTGGAAGCATGATGACCATAATGAGAGAAGAGTGTGGGCTTTTCTGATGCCCGTCTCCTCCCAGTAACAAGACCTCAGCACCTAGCTGGGTCCCGGCCATTTTGGGGGTCTATTTTTCTCATTTTTACGACTCTATAAACTGCTATCAGAAAGCTGTGGCGATGTTCCTCTTAGCATCAGCTCCCAGACTCGTCGCCCACACCAGCCACCGAAGCTCAAGCGCCTTTATGAACGCGCTTTATCGCGCCATAATCAAAGTCTTGTCGTTTTTGCAGTGACGCGAGCGAAGCAGAGGGATGAGAAAAAAGTGCCCAAATCTGAAGGCAAGTGGGAGGACGAAAAGAAGCTTGTGTGTCTGCCGTCTCATGGCGGGGTAGACTCCTCTATTCCATATAACATGAACACTTCATTGGTTCGCTTCTCTGTGATGTAGAGTGGAGTGAAATCTAACATAATATCACTAGAACACCAGGATTCGTAGCTGCTGCGATAGAATGCAGTTTGTGAGTATCTTACTCCAGAATAAGTGAATGTGTGCGCTGATATAGATTGCGGTTTGATGCTCTCTCATCCTCATTCGTCTGTATTAGCCGGGATTCAAAGTAGCTGAGGAATCAAGAGAATTCATCCTCCCAGAGTCTCAGCGTCTTTCAGCCAATAGGCACCAAGAGGAACTGTGGATCCAGGACGTCGAATGTTCTTTTCTTTTGCTGTTCCCTGATGCCCGCAGCGGATAATCCATAATCTCTCAGGTTTTCTACACACAGGTGTCGGCCAGAGTTGGGGCAAAATAGATATATATATATATATATATATATATATATATATATATATATATATATATATATATATATATATATATCTTTTATTATTATCATTATTATACTTTGTCGCTGTCTCCCGTGTTAGCGAGGTAGCGCAAAGAAAAGACGAAAGAATGGCCCAACTTACCCACATACACATGTATATACACAAACGCCCACACACACACATATACATGCCTATACATTTCAACGTATACATACACAGACATATACATATGTACACATGTACATATTCAATATGTAATGCACCGGAACCACAGTTCCCTATCCACATCCAGGCCCTACAGACTTTTTAATGGTTTATCCCAGACGCTTCACATTCCCTGGTTCAATCCACTGACAGCACGTCGACTCCAGTATGCATCATTCCAGTTCACTCTATTCCTTGCACGCCTTCTTACCCTCCTGTATGTTCAGGCCCCGATCGCTCAAAATCTTTTTCACTCCGTCCTTTCACCTCCAATTTGGTCTCCCGCTTCTCCTTGCTTCCTCCACCTCTGATACATATATCCTCGTTGTCAACCTTTCCTCACCCATTTTCTCCATATGTTCAAACCATTTCAACACATCCTCTTTTGCCCTCTCAACCACTCTCATTTCATTTCACACAACTCTCTTACCCTTTCATTACTTACTCGATCAAACCACCTCACACCACATATTGTCCTCAAACATTTTATTTGCAACACATCCACCCTTCTCCGCACAACCCTATCTATAACCCATGCCTCGGTAACCTGCAACCACAACACAGTAAACACCACATGTTTCGAGCGTTTCATGTTCCGAGGAAGCGAAGCCTCGTCGGTCGGGTCGCTCCACCGTTACTGTGGGCACAAGACGCAGAGTGAAAGGAAGAAAAGTAGACTCGTTCTTCAGGAAGTTTACGTGAGCAGTAGGAGCGAGACAGGAGCACTCTGTCATGACAGGTTACCGTCGAACCCTCACGCACGCCTGCACGCCCTCTGCTGTTGCTAAGGCTTTACGCCCGCGTCCCCAGGTGCGTCCGCAGGTTACCAGGGAAGCATACCTGCCACCCACTGACGGAGGCATTGCACTCGGCCCAGCTGGACTGGCCTTGCCTTGCGTCCCACCGCCGGCACGCCCACCTCACCCCACTCCCACCGCTCCTCAGCTGATCACATTTATGTACTGTGTAAAGGCAAATGGACCAAAGAGAATGCTCTTGATATAGAGATACACGTCAGTTGAGTGTATCTGTTGAGTGTATCTGATGAGTGTATGCGAGTGTGATGGAAAGGGAAGTGGCAGGCACAGAGTCGGATTGAAAAGCAACATGGTGGTATCGGATGTGTCGATCAGGTGTTCCATTTGGAGACTTTGTGTAGGGGAAATGAGAAACAGAATGGGGAAAGCATATGATGGGGTTGACAGAGATGCTTCTCGGAAGGTGTTAAGAATATATAGCGTGGAATGAGATCTACTAGAAGCAGTGGAGAATTGTTAGGCGCGTGTGCAAACAAGGAGAAAGGAGGGAGAGTGGTTGCAAGTGAAGCTGGGTCTGCGGCAAGGGTACGCAATGTAACCGTGGCTATTTAATCTGTAAATATATGGGATGGTGGGGGAGGTGTATGCGAGGGACCTGGAGACAGGGCTAGACCTGGATTCTGCTTGGTGTAGAGGGCCTGCTACTGGTTACGTTGAGAGGGCGAAAACCTTCGGAAAATCTGTAAAATCGTTAAAGGACGGAAAAGGCGTATAACCTTATTGAGGAGCTTCTCGTGGCGTGGATGTGGCATGGTATGTGGTGAGTGGCGTGGCTGTGTCTTTGAGGTATGTGGTCAGAACGTGGATACAGGCGGGGTATGTGGTGAGTGGCGTGGATGTGGGCGGGGTGTATGGTGAGTGTATGTGAGAGGAATGGGGTTGAATTGGTGAGTGTATACTGGAAATGTGATAAGTAAACCGGGTGGAAGTGATAAGTAATATTTTTGTGGGCGGAGTATAAGTTGATCATTGTGGGTGTGGGAGGAGGGTATGGTGCGTGGTGTGGGTGGGACATATGATGAGTGAGTGGTGTGGATGTTTGTGGGAGTGTGTGATGAATGGTGTGGGTGTAGGCGAGGGTACTGGGTGAGGGCGGGTGATGAGTGGCAGGTGCGTGAGTTGAAGAGGGAGGCTGTAAGGTAAATGATGAGTGGTTCTGACGCTAGTCTGATGAGTGGAGTGGGTGTGAGTTGAGATATGTGACGAGCAGTGTGGCTATAGACGAGGTGTGTAATGAGTTTTATGGCTGTGAGCGGCGTGTGGGACGACCTGTGGAGGTAAAGATAGGCCCCAAGATGAGGAGAGAGTACGACGCGTGACGTAAGGCCTTGTGGGATGAATGGTGTAGGTGGACAATAATGGGAGGCGTGCGTGTGGATGGAGGTGAGAGAAAACGTGCGTCGCTGGGTGGCGTACTGACAGGTCAACAACCACAGCAGGTGGCGGGGACCGCTGCCTCCCTCCCGACAAGGCTCCAGACCCACTGGGTCATGACTGATGAATGTGGGATGTACTGGACTATGACTAATGGGCAGGGAAGGAATTGAAACATGTCTGGTAATTAGGGAAAGGCCTCGTGGAGCATGAACCACTCCCAAGACACTGAGTGGCAGATTAAGCTAAACATTTGGAGTTGCAGACAGATTAGGTCTTAACTCTGCAAGTGGCAAGAAACCGTAAAACATATCAACTGACCACGTCGGACAACCATATATTTATCTTGAGATGACAAGGGGAAAGGGCCATTGCTGAATTCTTTTGGTATGGAAGCGGCTGCACGGAGGGACCACCAGCTGATGCCGGTGATGGAGTGCGACCAGCGAGGAAGAAAAGATGATGAAGGACCGACGTTGAGGTGCGCCATCAAGGCTCTTCTAACAGAAATGGTGGCTGAAACTTGACATATAAACCTTTACTGGAAATCGGATTACTTTACGGTAACTACAGGTGGGCGTTACAATATCAGCAGCGAGCACACGCAAGAGAAGGGAAAGATTCCATGACAACATGCACATTAGTTGCTCGTTGTGTTGTGACACCTTCCTCGAACTATGACTTGTCTGTGGGAGTTGGTGGGGTGGTTGGCAAAAGGTGCAGTGTTCACGCGTGCTGGCAGGATGGAGGAAGCTGTTAGTGAGGAGAGATGTATCCCACATCGGCTAGTGAGGATGGTGGGAGCTAAGGATATTCAGGGAGAATGGAGAGGAATGAGAATGATTAGTGAGGATGGGCGAGTGCTGAGATTAGTGAGAATGATGAGCTGCTGAGATCAGACCAGAGAAGGTTGAGGAGCACTGAGACTGACGGGCGAGAGTGGCAACAGAAGAACGCAGATGGAGAGAGAGAGAGAGAGAGAGAGAGAGAGAGAGAGAGAGAGAGAGAGAGAGAGAGAGAGAGAGAGAGAGAGAAGAATAGAGTG
The DNA here is from genome assembly GCF_036320965.1 of Panulirus ornatus. NCBI lineage: Eukaryota > Metazoa > Arthropoda > Malacostraca > Decapoda > Palinuridae > Panulirus > Panulirus ornatus. The sequence continues at coordinate 63,655,411 of NC_092235.1, forward strand.
AGAGAGCAATATATAGTATCAAGTACTCCTACGAGTGGACCACAATGCGTCAGATAAGTAATGAAATGAGACAGAGGATGGACAGCGAGGGGGAACTACCCTTCTCAGGAGGTGGTCGACGAAGATGATGATGTATCACACAAAAAGTACAACTTTGTTTTCTGTTGAAGATGCCGCAATGACAACAATGTAAGATATCACTGAGTGTTTCTACGTTACGCAAGGCATAAATAGATGAAAAAGAAACGCCATGATAAGTAAACAAGGAGACATGATTACGTTGACACAGAAAATTCAGTGTGAAAGTGACTAGGCAGCCGTAGAAGAGAAGGCAGCGGGTGGACAAAACTGTATTTACCTGTTACTTAACACGTCGTAAAGTTATCCTTGCCCATCTGTCTGTTTGTCTACCCATTTACGTTTAGCAGTGCGTTGCAGGTTGGCAAGCCTACCCTAAAAAGTGGGTAGTGTTCCTGCATTCTACCAGCTTAAGGAGTTGAAGTTTGGATCCCTGTTCTGTAATATCAGCCCCCAGACAGACGTGCTTAAAGTCATATACATCTAGTAATGGTTACATAGATAAGCTGACGTCCAATATACCATTTTCCATCAACTAGTAAGGTAAGGGAACAGTGGTTCCTGGCATGTTAAAGTGTGAATGATGCTGGAGTCCAATGCTCTTGAATGAATAGGAAATAAGGAGTGTAGAAATGTTTAGTCTGCGATTCAGGTGGTTTACTGCCTTATGAGGGAAGGTGGAAGATAAGGATGGAAAGTGAGGCCCTTTTGAGCTTGGACGGACCAGCGACAGTGACGGAGTGAGAGCCAGCGACCACAGCAGGGGAGGCAGGCGGCCGGGCTCGCCGTGCAGAGGAACCACAACTGCAGATGTGTATGTGGCCAGTGAAAGCAAAAATTCAGTGATCTTTACATCTGTATTGTACACTGAAGAAAACGGGAGTACCTCAGTATCTTTAGTTGAATAAAGAAACCGAAAAAGATAGTCCGTCTTGAGTGTTAACGTGTCTGGAGTGCTAGTATGCCTGGAGTGTCCGTGTGTCTGGAGTGCTGTGAGCGAGGAGAGCCCAGGGTGACTAGCCCCGAGGAGGAGAGGTGTTCCCCTCAGTTTACTATGTGAATCCTATACATGACAGGACGTTCACAGCACCATCGCTTAACATTAGTGAGGGAACGTGGAGCTTGAGATAACTCGATCCTGTGAAACATTTTGTCACACTGCTATCTACTGCAACCTTATAGTGTATGATAAGCGACACTGTACCATTCCGTTGTCTTTCTTCGCAGATATGGATGACTGGTTTGCCATGGTTGCTATAAACCCGTTCTACACACGATATGCCATTCTCTCTTCTGTTGTTTAGCGTGGAACGATAATCCATTCTATGAGAAGCACGCATAAGATAGCTATCGCGGAAGGTATCATGCCATTCATCGTTCTTTTTTTATGGATTATAGGTTACTGAAGTGTTCAGACGATGGCACCTGCAACCACCTGCCCTGCAAGACTTTTGTCGACGTTCACACCTCAAGGCTCTTCCGTCGTTCGCAGACATCGTGATGGTGTGTTGCTAACAGAGACAACCCAGGTACACTCTAACTCATAGGCTGTTTTCACAAGTCACGTTATATCATGCATTTTGTGGCCACTTTGCCTTGCCAACCCTGATTATGCCTGACTGGAGAAACTGTGTGAAATACAAATAGCGACTGAGAGTGATGCCAGCAAGACTGTGGAAATAGAAACAGTTGGAAACGAAACTGGAGAGTAGATGATGCTACTTCGATGTGGGAGATCAGGTACACCCAGAATTCCTTTGGGGTTAAAGGACATGCAACGCAAACTTCACTTGCTTAGGTCGCTCCCGTAGGCATTGTTGAACTTAACGAGTCCCGGCACAAAGATATTCAAGGTGTGTGTGGAGGGAGGCATACTACAATCCCTTGCGAGTGTTGGCGCTCCTAGTGTGATGAATATCTTGGCACTCTGATCTTCCTCACATGGATCAAGAGTCAGATGGAGCAGGAGGTGGCACCTCATAATACTTCCAACGGGCAAGTCATTCTTACCTTGATATCAAGATGGACGATGTTGTGGTCATGGATGAACACCAGGCCCTCAAGGAGCTGTCTCGTGAAGCTGATGACGTCTCGTTCGTAGGGCACCATGTCCTCGTCCAAGAGAGTCTGGAGGTCTCCTCCGGCAGCACTGTGTGGGGGAAAGGAGAAGACAGTTAGTTCGATGCACCGTGACCTCGTACAGGAGAATCCGGAGGTCTGCTCCGGCAGCATTGTAGGGAAAGAGAAGACAGTTACTATGATGTACCATAACCTTTGTCCAAGTTTCCCCTGCTGCAGAGCTGTGAGGGGGGTAGAGGACATATGAATTCAGAGGATACGTCGAGCGCTGCTAAGCGAAAAAGCAACGTAGCATAATACCTTTGTTCAACTATCACTGATAATGTTGAGGCAAATCTCTTTCATTCAATGCTCTACCGCATATATATGAGATACTGAGAGGAACATCTAGTTAAAGTGTCTTAAAAGCACATCACAAGAATATATCAGATTAAACCGGAACATAATGATATATTATGCAACATGGAAATCCTACCCCGGTACCCATCCTTTATGCGGCTTGATAATGGCAAAAACTGCCTGGGGTATGGACCAGACTCCGAGGAACGATATTATCTAGACTGTGGTGTTGCAACAAGGAGAAAGTATCCTTTGCAACCCAAAAAATATTAATCTACATAGTGTTACCCTTCACATATACTTCCCACACGTTTGGATCTGTTTACTCTTGAGTATCGTTTGGCCTTGGGATCTACCGTCGAAGAAGGAATCTAAGTCCTTTTAATGTCATCATCTTCTCAGCGATTCTTATTCTTTCTATTACTTATAGGCGCTATTACCGCCTTATCTTCGAAATCATGATTTATGGTCTTGGATTTATATACCAGTGGCCGCAACGCCTCCTACTGGAGCAGGTAGGCCATGGTTCCGTGGCGCAAGGCGGGTGTGCACGGGGCACTGTTAAGAGGGTGTATAGCTGCTCAATTTCTCCCGCCATTTCGACATGAGCTTCAAAATATTTCCAAGTCGCAAAGTAAAGCGACCAGACTGCGACAGACACTGATGCGGACTAATTGGAGATGCATCCACGACAGCGAGTAATATGATCGGGGTCCTGTGACTTCACTCGCATCAAAAAAAGCATCAACAAACAAACCAACATCCACGGATAATGACTCCGGAGGAAGGGTATGCAAGGGGCGTCGACCTCAGCCTGTATAGGGCTAGTTTATTCTCCCTTGGAACCTCTCGTTACCAGGGGAGCCACATCACTACCCTCCCCACACTCCTCGCTTCCCTTCCCAGTGCCTCCACCCACACCCTGAGTCATGGAAAGTCGGGGCAGGAGGGGGAGAGCCTCCAAAACAGCTATAACCCCAGCCCCCCAACCGTCCCCCCCCTCGTGTCCTTATAGAGAGGTGGCTCATACTACCCCCACCACACACACACACACACACACACACACACTTGAACTCGTTTTCTATGCAGAGGAAAAATATCGCGCCCTTTTCGTGGGTAATAAAGTGGTAAACTGACAACAGTGTCAAGTAATAGTCTCCATCTAGACCTCAAATGTCGCCAGGCCGCAAGAGACTCCTTGTCATCGATCTACAATGATCAAATCCTATAATCTGAAACGTCATGTTAAGATATTCTCTTTGCAGTGCCTTCAAGGCCTAAAGGAACGATGATCTACTGATAGAAAGGAAGATGAGAGTTAACTGGGAGAGATTTTATGAATTCGACTGAGAAAAAGCAGAGAAATCCTCAGATTAATGGTAGCGGGACATTTTCAACAAGCTGAACTAGACATGAACTCAAAAAAAAAGAAGAGAGAAGAGTTGATGCAGGGATGTTTCATCCGTCTTGACCTAACATTCAAGAAATCACTGATGAAACTGTATAGCTTGGACGATGAGAGAAGTAAAACATCATTGATGAAGTCTTTACCTTCTTCGTTCATGAGCGAGTAGATATATATACGTCCCTCCACAAGAACTGTCTGACGACTCGCTGGATTCCCATAGATCCACTCATGACCACCTAGGATCCAGCGCAGTGGCCACTGCATTACACGACTGGCAAATGATTCTTTCCCTTAGTAACGCCGGACATTGTTTATGGCATGTCTCTTCTTCATGCCCCCATCATCAACCATCGGTTCATTGAGTAAAAACGCAACCAAAGATGGAAATTAGGGAGATAAAGGTATCTATAGATATCTAAGCTACTGCAAGGGGAGTGGGTATAAGAGATGGTCTGCACACAGACATTAAAGACTCTAAGTAGGGGACGAGGGATCTCTAGTGGCAGGAGGCGAGAGTGGCGTGGTGGCATCGCATTTCTTCCTGAACTGTCGGACGAGAACCAAGGACATCGATAGATGATGGAGGAAGAGAGACCGAGGACGATCTCGCGAGCCCTGTTCTAGTTACTCCAGTTGTGTTGTGGAAAGGGTGGAAGACACGGTGGTGTGGGGAGGCGTGGGTGAGCCTGGGAAGAATGAAAGTTGTGTAGACGCCCCTTAGTTCAGGAGGAAATGGAGAGAGAGTTTTACATACACACACACACACACACACACACACACACACACACACACTAAGGACCTTTCGTCGTCACAGTGGAGGCTCTGACACAGGAGCACTAGACATCAGGGGACACTGGTTAACAGGGAATACTGGATAATAAAGAACACTGGATAACAATGAATACTGGATAACAAGGACACTGAATAACAGGCATTGGATAACAGGGGACACTGGATAACAGGGGACATTGGATTACAGGGACACAGGGAAATTGAGAAGATTCTCAAATAAACCTGATTTCTACGACAGTGGGGAACGTTCAAATGTAAAAGAAAAAATGTGGGTCGTACATTATGAGCAGAGAAGGATAGGACGACTGTGAGAAGTGTAAGGAGGAAGGAAATGAGAGTGATGGTGAGAGTAGGTGAGATGAGTGATGGTGAGAGTAGGTGAGGAGAGTAATGTTGAGAGTAGGTGAGGAGAGTGATGGTGAGAGTAGGTGGGGAGAGTGATGGTGAGAGTAGGTGAGGAGAGTGATGGTGAGAGTAGGTGAGATGAGTGATGGTGAGAGTAGGTGAGGAGAGTAATGTTGAGAGTAGGTGAGGAGAGTGATGGTGAGAGTAGGTGGGGAGAGTGATGGTGAGAGTAGGTGAGGAGAGTGATGGTGAGAGTAGGTGAGGAGAGTGATGGTGAGAGTAGGTGAGGAGAGTGATGGTGAGAGTAGGTGGGGAGAGTGATGGTGTAAGTAGGTGAGGAGAGTGATGGTGAGAGTAGGTGAGGAGAGTGATGGTGAGAGTAGGTGAGGAGAGTGATGGTGAGAGTAGGTGGGGAGAGTGATGGTGAGAGTAGGTGAGGAGAGGAGGGAGCGTGTAGATGATGAGAGACGATTTAAGTGAGGCCATTGGTCAAGGAAGTCAGGGAAGACGCTTGGGCAAGCTTGGGTTAGAGGAGGGAGGGAAGTTTAAGATATGGTAGGAGACATGGAGTGGATAGAAAGGCAAAGAGAAAAGGCACTTAAAGCGAAGTTATGAAAGATGAAAAGAAAAGCCGAGGAGAAGGTATGGCACGTTAAAGAGACGTCGAAGAGAAAGTCAAGCAACTGGGAGAGAATACAGATTGTCAAAGCATAGAGAATATAAAATGAATATAAGACACGCTAAGGGGTAAAGGTAAGGTAGATGGATCAGGACACTTAAGAAGATGGTAAGATAAGTGGGTAAAGACGCCAGAGAGAAGCTTCACCAAGGTGGAGGTCAGGCAAGTAGACGAGTCTCCGAAAAAAAAATAAAGGTTAGGACAACGAAAGAGGCATCGAGGAGAAACGAGATACGGTGGAGGAGGCGGGCGCAAGAGATCGAGGAGGCCAGGAGGGGAATCCAAGACTGTAGACAGACGATTAGTGATAACGGGATTATTACAAACGTTCATTTCATTTATCTCTTATAAAACGTACATCTTTGTTATCTCAAGTAAGACTTATACATTCGTTTGTGTCTACTAAAGTTCATGTTACGTTGAAAGTGTTGTATTATCTGTTCCTTTCGTTGATAATTTCAGAAATCTTTGCGCTTTTCTCTCCATTCATTCTGGGTTTCGTTCACAGTTCTCGTTAGCATAGGGAGACGGTGGTTGGGGGTGGGGATCCCGGGACATGCACCTCGGCACACCCCGAACAGCTGGCCTGGTCTCTGCCTCAGGACAATATATATTGAGTTCCTCGAGTCACCGGTCGGTCACCGTTACCACACTTCCTCCCCTTCATGTTCCATCACATTTGAACTGACTCCCTCATGACCAGGGAACAACAGCAGCCCTGCCACACCACCACCAGGCAGCCAGCGGGTGTACACAGCAGCCCTGCCACACCACCAGCAGGCAGCCAGCGGGTGTACGCAGCAGCCCTGCCACACCACCACCAGCAGGCAGCCAGCGGGTGTACGCAGCAGCCCTGCCACACCACCACCAGCAGGCAGCCAGCGGGTGTACACAGCAGCCCTGCCACACCACCACCACCAGGCAGCCAGCGGGTGTACACAGCAGCCCTGCCACACCACCACCACCAGGCAGCCAGCGGGTGTACACAGCAGCCCTGCCACACCACCAGCAGGCAGCCAGCGGGTGTACGCAGCAGCCCTGCCACACCACCACCACCAGGCAGCCAGCGGGTGTACGCAGCAGCCCTGTCACACCACCACCAGGCAGCCAGCGGGTGTACGCAGCAGCCTCACAAGAAAGACGTCGACGCCGTAGGTTTTAGACCTAACGAACAAATTTCGTCTCTGTGTTTCTTTCCAGCTTGCTGCTGTGATAGCGTCGGTCATACTTTATGGAAGCTGTGGTGAGGACCGGTGGCGTACAGGTGGGTGGTGAGCTGGCTGCTGCAGTGATTGTAGTACAGAATACTACATAGTTTCAGAGACGACCTATTGCATTTTCTGAAGCAGCTGCACCTCACCCCTAACCGCTGTTAGCTCACACACTTAATTAATATTCATTCAATTTAACGTATCAGCGAGTCCCATCTATTTCGTAACTTCCAGCCCGACTACGGGGCCGCCGCCCAAGTATGGTGCGGGAGGATGAGGCTACTCCTCCAAGGGTGATAAGTCACGTTGGTTCTCGGTGCCGTAACTTCCCCAGAAGGTCAGCCCCTTCCTGGTGCTCACTGCTCGAGGACCGGGCCAACACCGCACCCTCCAGGCCAGAGGGGTCCGAAACGCTGAATTTTTCGGTCACATCGCGGCTAGGATAATGACGTGTGTGTGTGTGTGTGTGTGTGTGTGTGTGACGTGTGACTGGTAAGCTTAAGAAGGTAAACGTGTTTGATTTCGTTCATTTTATCTTTAGGTAGAACGAGAAGGAAAGACTTGGGAAAAGGGTGAATGATTTTGAATCATATTGCCGTTTTCTGATGAACATTTCCCGCATTTTTGTCTTTTTTTTAAACATCCTTATGCAAAGCAAGCTCCATTTCCCTTGGAAGTAGCTTTTGACATATGCTGCTCGATTACCGCGCGTGGCAGTTGCTGTCCATCACTAATTACCCGCTAGTTAAGTGGTCGACTTGTTCATTAAGGTTGCGTGCCCCTGGTCTAGACCCTGTGTGGGCACCTGCATTTACCCCTTTGCCCTTCGAAGGGAATAGTTACTTGAGGGAATTAATCAATTTCCTGTAAGACTGTCGACCCCACGGGTCACTCCTGAAGAGGAGGTCAGCGCCACACACGTGAGCATCGTCTTCTGAGTAGGTATTGTCGAGAGCTCAAGGATGCGATGGTCGCCATAACTCCTCAGGCAACATTAAGGACAACCACTGAGTACCACAGGTCCAGCGAGGGAGGGCAGGCAGCTCAGCCTCTGCTGGTCTGATGGTACCCTGTCTGGACCAGCCTGACGTCATGCAGCTGCAGGCAGGGAAAGTCTTCAGCGAGTATGTCATCATCCCCTTCCCTACTACAGGCTGTAAGCCATTAGAAGAATGAGATCTGTGTAGGTGGTAAGACAACACGGGTTGCAGGTTGATTTGCATACGCACTTGTGCGTTGTCCAAATGTTTGTGGGGCTTTAAGAGGTTTCTCATTCCACCAAAACATTTTTAAGAGAAGTGCATTGTTCAGGTATGGACTGGTGGACTTGTTCATAGAAAAAGAGTTCGTAAATAAGCGAGGCAAGTTCTCCCTACGCCAGCTAGAGCAAGAATTTATGGACTTTTTTTTTACTTCAAATTGTGTTTTACATTTTATTCTGTTGACTGTCAAAATCTCTGTTTAACTGTTGTATGGATCACTTCTACCTAAGATAACCTTTGAGTAATACTTTATATTTCTATGACAAATATGATATCTATCTTAAATGAAAACAGAATCGTCTAACTCCATCATATGAATAGATTACAAAGTTACGGAGATACTAGAGTTATATAGTGCAAAGAGAACCAGTGTTGTCCAGCAACACAGGACCAGTATCGTCAAGTAACACAGAACTAGTGTTGTCAAGTAACAAAGGGCTAGTGCTGTGCAATCACACAGGACGAGTGTTGTCCAGTAACACAGGACCAGTGTTGCTCATTAACACTGGAGCTGCAGTGCTTCTAGTAACACAAGACCGATGTTGTCTAGCAACACAGGACCAGTGTTGTCCAGTAATACATCATCTTGATTACAGTCAGGGGTATAACAGTGCAGGCGCCGCATGCGACCCAGTATGGAACAGCCTCTCTACCTGAGAAAGTTCGAGTCTTATCCATACGATACAGAACAGATGAAGCCAAGAATATCGTACTTTACTAGTCTGATGAAAGGCGAAGTTAGTCTGATGAAAGGCATGATACACCGTAGTGAAGTAGTAGACTCGCGTTGCTATAGGTTCGTTGGCTTTGTAGTTTAAAAGAGAAGCGGTAGCACTTTATGGCCAAATGCTTGAGAGTTTTCACCTTCTCTATTGCGAGTGTGGCACAGCTGAACTCACCTGTAATATCATCATCTCTGTAGACGTAGCAAAATAGAGAATCGTCAACAGAGGACAACAGAATCATCAACAGAGGACAAGAGAATCACCAACAGTTCAGTTTGTGTTTGGTTACCAGCCGACCAGTTGTACGGGAGTGGGTCGTGGAGGTTTGTAGGCGCCAAACATCCTGTACAGCATCAGTACAGCACGAGGGCCCTGACGCCACACGTGAAGCTCTTCTTGCGTCAGAGACGCTGGTCAGAAACGGCCTCATCAGGCACCCGATCCCCTGCTGCTAGAGGCCTTGCACCGGGGAAGATACTGGCCACACGAGAGGAGGGGAGGTCCCATCAGTTGCCCAGTCTGCTGATTACATGGCGCTAATTCCATCACGTTAACCGCAACGAATCTTTAAGATTATCTTTCTTTTAGCGTCGTTAATCAAGCAATATCAGGTCTGTCACGTTCAACCGAAGACTGAAACTTGTCTTCCCGTATGACGAAGGCTAATTCAAACATTTAGAAAACAAAGGAAGGTGTACCTAATGTACATCACATAGAAGTCGTAACAATACCGTTACGAGACCTGGGTACACATTCCTTAGGTGTTGTCGGTGCTCGTGAAAAGGAAGATGCTTGACGTCTTCGACTCTGCGTGAAGAATAAGCACGAGAACGAGACTTCAGACACCTGCCGTTGAGGCTAATGACTACCATTATTGATTATAGACTACCCTATCAACTTTCAATATAAATAGAAAACGGAGTTTCTCTTCATATCTCTAATTTCGACCACCGAACCTACCTGGTGAACTAAAAGCCGCTCTTCACGAGTGGAGACCTGGCTCCCAGTGACAGAATTGGCATACAACAGGAGACTCAACACCCAGACCAAAATAGTGATATTCCAGTATACAACAAGAGAACCAGCGTAAAACAAGAGGCCAGTGCATAACAGGAGGCCCAGCATACTGCAACAGGCCGGTACACAACAGGAGGCCTAGCATACATCAAAAGGTCAGCACACAACAGGAGGCCCAACATACAACAAAGCAGCCAGTATACAAGAGGATCTCCAGCATAAAGCAACAGGCCAGGACACCGACGCCTATTACTTGGAGTCTGGCCGACAAAAACCACAGGAGGCGTGCGAAAGGTGTCGGCAGCCAATGGGCCCCAATACTTTATAATAACCCCTGGTGGCTGCCTGGCTGACCACGACGCCCCACACATCAACAACAGTCTGCAGAGAGGCAGCGAATGCTCGCTAGCTAATGTGTGCTCTAGAGGTCAGAGTTATTCAAGTAGCATTTCTACGTGAAATATAACATTTCTTGTAAACTGCAGTCGATGAGGATCATAAATTAGTTGGTATCTGTGGTAGTTCATAGTATTTGAACGTGCTGTTGAATATAGTTATCGTCAATAGGATGTGTGAGGCGACTTCCTACTTTATCTAACTATATCAATATGATATTCAAAAAGTAGTTGCTAGTTAGGTTTCCTTCAGAGGAAATCGTCTTCTTCTCTTTACGAGTGTGAGAGGAAGATGTGTATAAGCTTACTACTCTCTTCCAACCTTCGGCAGCGTCTATACAAGGCATCGCACGTGAACGCTGACTCTCGAAACCAACAGTTACACAGTCCTAAATAAGGGAACACAACACCGGTTCATCTCACATCAATCAAGGCATGTCTGAGGGTTGGCAGGAGACTTCATTCGTGTGTGTCGAACTCTCAGACTGACTACTGGGTTCAGTGAATCCTTGGAAGAAAAAAAGTTCATAAAAGTACATGAAGAATTGTGTCGGAATATTCAGCCTCGAAGTCTTTGGGAGGATATTCATCAATTGATGAATGAACTGACGGGAAAGTCTCCTAACTGGAGAAGATGAAAATCTAGGGAACCTAAGATCCCAGCTAATAACTATATGTAGGATCCCTAGCTCATGTGGTGTTAGAACGAAAGTGAACATTGCAATACCATAGGTGGCGGACCTCAGTAGTGGGCTATATTGGCCCATCACCATGTGCTATGAACCTACTCACCCACATGACTATAAAAATGACTGGAGAGAGATGAAGAGGTGCTTGGTGGTCCATACACCAAACCAGCCAGGGCAGCCCCAACCGCTCTGATTCAGGACTCGATCCCCTTGATTAGTCTACACATCACAATCCCTTTCCACTCTCTTTAACTGTTGAATTCATATATGTTTATATCTGGGGAGGCCTGAGGGTTGTGACTTACTTGTGACACCTGAGCCTGAGACCTGCCAGTACTGCTAAGTGAGCAACACCTGAGATAATTTGGACTCCAAAATATCCTCTTGCTATTTATACTTACACTTTCATATAACTTTCCACAAATATCAAAACCTTTAAGTCAAGGCTGCACAAACACTCCAGTGATATCTGTTATCGATTGATATTTCCTATACAACACGTTAACATTAAGCCTTTCCGTCTTTTTTTTTTTTTCTTTTAGAATCTTATCCTAGTACTGTAGACTGTTTCATCCGGGAGGGAACTTGTTTTGTTTCTGTCGTTCACAGCTGGTTGTCACGCCATTCACGAAGGTTTCACCTTTAAGCTCTACCATGGAGTTCCCCGAGGATCAGTTCTTTCTCCAACCCTATCCAATCTCCTGAACTTATAATTTACCGTAATAGTATTTGTTGGTTGTCAGCCAAATGACTAGAATCAACCTAAATGCCTTACTCTATTTTGCTGTTAAGTACACATTTTGAGAGAATGTCATATTATCTTTGTTCCTTTAATATCGAGGCAGCAACTGGAAGCTGAAACTTTACGAACACGATTGGATGTTTACGTACATTTTATGGTCAAGAGTATTACTGTTATTAGGCCATGGGATATCTGGTCACATGGATCTTGACATTTCCTTGACCCCTGCCGACGAAAGGGTTCAGATTTGCTCTGACCTTTAAGACATTCCTTGTACCAGGTTCTGGGAGCGTGAGGACTTTCATATCAACAGCCTAGCGACTATTAGTCCTTTACGAGCTGCGCTACATACAGCAGAGATTCAAACACCAACGAGAAACAACTTCACGCGGGAGAGACTTGGGAGGACGGGAGCGAGTGGGAACATTTTGTGTGATCGCTATCTCTGTGTTACTAAGGAGAGTAGGAGATGAAATGCTGTGTAGCATTACCCTTGGTGGGCCGCTGAGCCCGTGGGGCTTGAGGAGGCAGACATAGGCCGAGCTCCTCACCCTTCACACCATACTTGGCCAGATCTCTCCTGATGACCGATAATCAAGAGTAGGCAGCCTTATTGTGAGGCCGGGCAGAGCCTCGTCATGAGGTATGGTCAACCGTACCACAAGATGATCCACTGAAAGGACTCCACATCACGGACAGACTGATTGGCAAGGTAGTGTTCCACACTGACGTACTTATATCGTACTTAAATACCTATGCCTTATCGGTTGACTAAAGTACCGATGATTCTCAGCCAATCCCAGCCATCCTGGCGTCTGGTTGGCGCACTTCTTTATAAAAGGACTGCAGTGTGAAGATAAATCAGAATTCCTCACTAGCCTCGCTAGGGTCAGTGAACATATGACGTGTGAGTGTGGCCAGCGTCCTACCCTGGGGGTTGGTAGGGTGCCAGGAGTCGTGCACCTTTTGGAATACTGATCCTTAGGGGGTTCATGCACGGGGTCGGGCCCGCATGGGTTCGAATCCTGGATGAGGAAGTCGGTGTGTAGTTTATCCACCAAATGGGTACTTCGCTCAGGCAACGATCTTCATATATATATATATATATATATATATATATATATATATATATATATATATATATATATATATATGTATATATATAGTGTCATCATTCCAAAAAGACTTTGCTGCTTCTGTATATACGACGATCACCAGCGGTCCGTGATGTTGACTTGCTTATTTCCACGTAAGGATAATCTCACTCCAGCTGAAGTTCTAATGGTTTGCCGAAACTTTACAAAACACTACAGTTTGTGCTCAGTCATGGCGGCAAGAGGGTCTACAGGACCGTGTGTGTGTTTATCTTAAGTGTTGAAACTTCGTGAATTGTATACACCTGATGAGGCGGATTCCCTTCAAAAAATATAGTGTGCTTTGTGAAATTTTATAAACCATGAGAATTCTTGCTAAAGTGCGATCATATCTGTATATATATATATATATATATATATATATATATATATATATATATATATATATATATATATATATATATATGTGTGTGTGTGTGTGTGTATCGTACTTTATGCCGAAATCTTAAAACCTTTGAATGACAGAGTATAAACAAATGTAGACACATTCTCAGCTGTTGATCTCTCCCAAATACGTAACCTTTAAATACCCAGACCAATAGTCACTGAGGACCTTGACAAGTATCATCCATCTTTGCTCTTATCAGAACCAGACGCACATATCTCTCATGGTCTGATGATCCCTACGTTGTAGTACGAGACACAGATGCAGCAGTCTCACACTTCTCCTGCCTCGTTGTTTACGGTTGAATCTCAATGTTCACATTTTTCCTCTTTGTGACGTCACCGACACAGGGCCTAAGCACACAAACACACGGACGCCAGCCGTCCAGTAACGTACGAAACTAAACGTGTTTCTTCTTTTTTTTTTAGCCTTTTGCTTCATCTTTTTCAGTATCATAGTTATCCTGTGATCTGCGTAACAGGGGAATGTCAGTGACTTTTCGCTGAAAAGATGAACGTTGAGAAAAGATCGAGACATAGTTTATAGCAAATATTTATGAAGATAAACTTGGAGAGCTAAAGTGCTGGAAGCTGGTCACCATGTCTAGCGATGATAGACCGTGGAGTGACTTTCTATGAGTAGATTAAACGCTGTTGTTATGATGGCGCTGCAGCTGCGTTTGGTAGGTAGCTGAGGACTGTGTTTAGTTAAGCTCTTTGTTGCCCTATTAACTGCTAGATGAGATGGTATGAGGAAGTGAACGACCAAAGCCATCTCATTGACGTGTTTTCATTTTTTTTTATATATTATTCGCCATTTCCCGCGTTAGCGAGGTAGCGTTAAGAACAGAGGACTGAGCCTCTGAGGGAAATCCTCATTTGGCCCCCTTTTCTGTTGCTTCCTCTGGAAAATTAAAAACGAGAGGGGAGGATTTCCAGCCCCCCGCTCCCTCCCCTTTTAGTCGCCTTTTACGACACGCAGGGAATACGTGGCATGTATTCTTTCTCCCCTATATATATATATATCATTTGATATATGATATATATCATTTATCTTTTTATGCGGACGCGACCCTTGGACGGCCTGTGAATGCGTCAGGTCACCAATAGCAACCATCACATAGGAAGGAAGTTTTATACACGTGACTGCCCATACATAGAAACCCTCTCTACTATCATGCAACTTTTCAAGCATCTGTATGTTGTCCATATGTTACTATGTCCCCATCTGGTACATTCCATCCATCCACCCCTTCCATACTATCAAAGTATTTCTCTATATCTTTATTAAGATGCTTCAAGAGTTACGTCTTTTGGTTGTTCTATCCCTACATCCTTCGAAGAACTGTTTTCTACGTCATCAGTCTGGTGTAAAAAAAAAATCTAATGTGATCAAGTCACCCCTTATTCACCTCTCTTCCGCGGTGAGAAAATCTAAGGCCTGTAGCCTTTTCCCGCATACAGCTTTCTTAATCCTGGCACCACTGTTCTTGTCCTCCTCTGGACCTTCTCTATGAGCTCCCTGTGCCCCTTTCGGTTCAGTGACCAAACCTGAGATGCATATTCTAGTTTTGGCCTTATGCAGATGTGAAGAGTTTGCTGAATTTTTCCCTGTCCATGAACCTGAATGCAGTTCTAATACTTGCTTGAGAATAATTGGTCTTCTTGCTTCTTGTTTGCATGTGATTACCATGTATGTGTTACGAGGGAGAGTTTTACACTCGTGTTGCCCCGTCTTTTAGTCTTATGTATTTTGTATGTGCCATGTCTTTACACGTATGTGTACACACACACACACACACACACACACACACACACACACACACACACACACACACACACCGCGTTTTTATGAGATAGAAGTGAAAAAAGTGACGTTATGTGAAATATGGTGGTGAGAGAGTGAGATTAGGCAAGATTATGAGGTATGGAGGTGAGAGATGAAGGTTACGTGAGGTGCGTAGGTGAGACAGTTAGGTCTTGTGAGTTATGGAAGTGAGAGAGTTAAGGTTATGTGAGGTATAGCGGTGATGGAGTGAGTTCACGTGAGGTGTAACAGACTCGAGTCTAACTGTGTAATGTTAGAGGTGTCCACTACAGCACCAGGCGCCACCTGACCTGACCTACAGTTTGAACCACACCAAGGCGCCGATACGATCAGAAATAATGCAATTAAACACTTCATCAGCCATTAATTCAGAATCAGATATTCTCCACGGATCTTCGCGTTCTGTTTACCTCTGCAACTTTACACAGATATGGGGAAAGAGAAATTCTAATCGTTGTTTTTATCGGAATTTTTTGTAAAGAAATCTGGGGTTCAGATGGGTGCTGTTACCCCGGGGTGCTAGGCTAATAATCTTTGCCGCCATGGTCGAAACCCGTTTCAGCACGGGATCGATACCTTTGATATGGCAAAGTACGTTTATAGCTAAAGTTTAAGGGCACCACATAAATCGTCTAGGAGCATCATAAATTTCGTCCTGCAGTATAGTTAAGTGTAACTAGCCTAAAATGAGGCCAAGGGAGCATGATTGGGACCATCATTCATTTCGGTTATATTCTAAGAATAACAAATATGTAATAGTGAGGAGGGATATGAATATCGGGGAAATAAGGTGTAATTTACCGAAAAAGCAGGTGATACAAATGAAATCGGCGATATCCATGCGACTAAGGCGGTGTCCTTAAACTTCAATATTCTCAAATACTTTCTTTTTCAAAGATAACATTCCCAGTGTGGGTCCATATCAACACGTCCAGTGAAGACAGCCCGACAGGGCACAACTGCCTTCTCTGTACCGCTTATTCAGGTATATCAATGCAATTTCCTATAATACAGCGCTCTTTGTATCAAGGTTTATATCTGTGTTTCACCTCGTGTCCGCTCCGCTAGGGATGGAAAGCCCTTGGTAACCAGTTCATAAACTTGTAGGCTGTAACTTTATACACCTAAGACGCTTCCGTTATTATGCCTTCGTCACTGTTGCAGAAAATCTTGCCATGCAGTTGCAAATTTGCATCCAGCTGTATGAAACCAACGTGCTCGAAATTTCCTCTCGGAATGAGTATTTCTTCATAGCCGACGAGACTGGTGAACTGATCGGGTGAATAAGTCTCTCTGCTGGACACTCGTATCTAAAAGACTTTACAACTCCAGTATTTCAAGCTCCATATGTTTCCCAAGCGTGGCTGATGGTCAGTTACCCTTCATGGTACCCTTCGATATGAACCAAGGTCATGTACCTTCCATGTGCTTTTACAATGAGTCATGACCAAGTTGCCTGGTGTAGGTCGCTGGTTCGTGCTGTCGAGTCATGTTAAGATGAACATGCCCGATGGTGCCCGCTGGGGAGTGGCCACTTGGTTGCTTCTAATGTAAGAGTTCGTCCCATCAAGCCGAGCTTTATGTAGCATACTGTGTGGTCACCGTGGCCACGGCAACCTACAATTGCGCTTATGACGAATGTGCAGACCTTCCGAAACAATTCAGACGTACTCCTTTGAGAAGTCATGGACAATTTCTTTTGTATCCTTTTCGCAGGGTGGAGTCTCGTGAGGAAATCTCAAGGATATATATTCAAGAATCCTTTTCGGGAGTCTCCTGTTAAAAGAGACTCTCACTGCTGTATAATGTCACAACCTATCCACCTGACGACAGTGTTAACGAGGGAAAGTCTTACGCTGGAATCTAACGAAGTCGGATGGAACTCTTGAAAGTAATGTACGAAGGTGGCTCACAGGAGAACCCTGAAGGAACGTCCGAATAATATCACTCAATAGAGTGAAGTGAATGTGTTGAGGCCATACCATGTAGTGACCTCCTCTGAGGATTCTAAATGTAGCTAACAACAGGTCTATTGTCACATGAGTAGAAAATACGGCCGGACCCCGGAGTGGCCCTAGAAACAGTCTCTAATCGATTTGAGAAATTATGGCCCGGTACTCATCAACAACCAGCGTCGCCTCGTAGGCGACAGTGTACGACACTTTACCCTGATAATATCGTTGACCACATCAGTGGGTTAGCGATAAGCAACGTGACACATCTCCCCTTCAAGGTTTAGCTTCGGTTAGTCTAAACTGGACCTTCACACTCTTCATGAGAATGACATCAATACAAATCTCAAACTATCATTACGCTAATAGCCAAAGGTTCTATGATTAACTGGAGCTAAAGAATAATTTCCTCCCATATTTCATTGCGTTGCAGTGATGAGTGTGGCAGCAGCGCGGGCACCAACACAGCCCGCACTAACTCAGCCTATCATCCCATAAAGGTACCGACCAGACTCGCCCGAGACCTGGCCATGAGTCAGACTGGTGTAGGTGTGAGTTTATAGGTCGAGTAAGATAATGGCAACCAGCACCGACGTCTAAGGTCGACCTAACGTAAACTACTTGAGGAAAATTCGGCTATGCGGGGTATATTTCACCTATGAGTGTGTCTGAAGCGAAAGACCTTAATTGTAGGTCGAGGAGTTACCTCTCTCTATAGCAAGATGAACCCAGTTAGCACGAATGACCTGGGGCTGGGGTGCCTCCTCATACTGAAGGATGATTAACAGGTCACTCACCTTACTACAACGGTGATCACCTTCACTGAAAGCTCAGGTACAACGAGGTTTTGGTAACAAAGCTTTTGTTATACAAGGACGAACTCGTTACAAATCAGTGCGGGTCAGTAGGATTTGTTGGTTTGCGGAAGAATCTGCAGGTCAAGCTGGACACTTAATATGTCATACTGGAAGACGTAGGCGTCATTTCAAGTTGCGGAGAGAGAGAGAGAGAGAGAGAGAGAGAGAGAGAGAGAGAGAGAGAGAGAGAGAGAGAGAGAGAGAGAGACGTTCTTCATGATCTCATGGCCGCTTAAGGGAGGTAAACTTCCTTCCCAGGCCGATGGAACCATTTCTCTGTCTCAGCGGCAGTGACCATGGGTAAGTCACAGCCAAATCTGTCTGTGTATGACAGTCGTGGGAGTCCAGTATCAGGACACCATCATGTGCTGTTGGCCTCGGTGGAAACATATTGCAAACTCATGATGGTTTTTCACGTACATTCATTTGTTCATAATTACCTTAGGACCGATTTCTATGAAAGAGACTTGGTGTTACCCAAAACCCCTCTAAAGGCTCGTGTGGGTAGAGGCTGCGCTACTTCCAGTAGCAGGAAAATACAGATTCCTTTGGAGTGAATTCTTTTTTTGATAAGACTGTACTGCCAATGATGCTCCCTAAAGGTGGCTTTTCACTCGGGCGGGGTGTAGCCTTGTGCAGGCGGAATTCGATAACATTTTGACGTCCATTTAATGACAGGGACCAAATTCCACGTGTTGGAAAAAATGCATGTATGAGAGGCTCAGACCATGTTTCACCTCATTTAGAATAACAAAAATATATGGAATTCATAAAATTTTGAATTTGGCAAAGATTAACATGTGAACATGGTTCTTGCAGCAAAGCACAATCGTAAACTCTCTCATTTAAAATCTTGACCAAATAAAGCCCGTCTGTAACGTAAGTCTAGGCGTCAGCGAGTGTAAGTAGCCACTGCTACTGAATTCAAATGACCTTATCTTTGAGACTAGGTAATGGAACAAGGCTACTAGATCTGGCTAGTGCGTGCCTCTACGTGCAGTTGGACCCGTCACCAGCAATTGTATAAACATTAGAGCGGCACAGATCTTACCTGGAGGAATTAGAACACGGAGTAATTTTGGTCCTGATTGTGCACAACAGAGTAATGTTGATCTTTCAAGTCAGCAAGATGTAGTACGAGGAGTAAGATCTACCTCTTAGTATACGTGTGTTGGTCAAATTCGTAAGATTTTAAAAGAAATACTGTTCTATGTGCAGGTGAAGTTGATCTAAGGAACTATCAGACATATACATAGAGAGAACTTCCAAATGTGGATATAACGTGACCTTCTAAGTGTACAGTCACAATCTACAGTTTCTTTCCCACCTTGGCTGAAAGGAAGGCGAGGGGACACATATGCCTCGAGCCGTTATTAAAGATTTATGATTGTAAACGTGTTATAAGCCAAAAAACGTTGAGTAACATGGCAATGTTTTGATTCATATCTCATAACTGTTCTCACGCATTTTCTATGAGAGACTGTGTTGAGGTGTGGGGTTGTGTTTGTGTTCCACTGTCATCATAAGTGATTACCAAACTACTGAGCTAATGTGCGTCCGTTCCCCTGGCCTTTCTGCAACCATGATTTCGACTTCGCTAATGTACGTCCGTTCCCCTGGCCTTTCTGCAACCATGATTTCGACTTCGCTAATGTATGTCCGTTCCCCTGGCCTTTCTGCAACCATGATTTCGACTTCCTTCCAGCTGGAGGATTGGGTGTGGTTAAAAAAAACTATGGATTGGAACTGTACAGTACCTACAGATGTACACTCTGAGATCATATTGTATTGCTAGGTCTTTTTGTTGTCAAGTTCTCAGATATAAACAGAAAGAATATTTTCTACTCTTGCTGAGGAGTGAATATCCAGCTGCTGATATGGACGAAATTCTATAGACAATATAGACAATAAATATAGACAATCTCAGTGGTATGGCTGATAGACAGTCCTAGGGATATACGTGAACTTTCATATAGCCCCATTGAAGGAGCTTCTAAACATATATATATATTGAAAAGATGTCAGATGGTTAACACATACACAGCCCCAGGCGTCTCCTGGCAAGCACCTCCTTGAGAGTGTCTCCTGAAAAGCGGACATCTTCCTAAAATGTGTCTACTGGGACGCATCCCCTGGAAGGAGTCTCCTGGAAGACATCTCCCGGAAGGCATCTCCAGAAACGTGTCTCCTAAGAGGCACCTCCAGAAGGTAACTCAAGGGAGACAGAGTGCGTGGCGGCAAAGCAACACTATTCACCGTAAGATCACACAAACAGCGGAACTGTTTTGGCTTAATCGGTCATCAAACCGTGTCCGAGGCTTTGGGATCCACAGGACTCTCGTGCTTGATCCCCTCAAGAGATAGTTGGCTCCGTGTGATGACAAATAGTCACTTCCTTCACAATTGCTATTCTCAGCGGTAGGGAATACCAGAGATCCAATGCGTAGAGTTTAATCAAGCAAGTCCCTAAAAGGAGTTTGGTACAGTGAGGTCGACTGCAGCAACCTAGGATGAGCGCTGGACCCGGTTGGCTGCGTGTCCTGAAGCCAGACACAATTTTTCACGCTTTCATCCCCCGTGTATAAAAACTTGAGTGGAACGACTGCCGACCTCAGGGGGAGCGGCGGCACTCTATCATACATAGCCACACCCTTGCCCGACGCGTTCCCCTCCATGACCCAAATTCAGTGCCTAAATTGCTCCTTGATCTGCCGCTCGATATGAACGCCAGCGATATTGGTCTTCTAACGGCATTTCCCCCCTACTGGCGGCGGCGCTTCGCCACCCCTTATCAGGATGTTGTGACTAGGAATTACAAAAACCGCCAGCAGACGCCATCAGACCCAAGTGAATGGACGCTCTGTCTCTCTCTCTCTCAAGTATTTGAGGAACACGATCAAGAACGCCTCATCAAATCGAACCAGCGTTATTCAGTGTAATGTTGGTTGGGGTTTGATTTGTACAACAGATAATTTCCAGCTTGTATAGTGAAAGAAACTTTGTATTATGTCAAAAAGCCAATTCCCTCAGCGTCCTAATGAAATGGGGGAAAGGGTAATAGGCAGTTGTAACGGCTGGAGCAGTTTTCCAGTTGGGGGGCGATTGATGGAGAGTTCTAACAGCTGAGGCAGCTTCCTGGTGGTGGTTATAAGTGGGGTGAGGGGTAGTTCTAACAGCAGAGAGGCTGTCCGTGGCACTGTATGGTGATGGGTTGACCCTGGTGGTGTATGGTGACGGGGGCACTACGTGGTGATGGTGGTGGGGGGCACTCCGTGGTGGTGATGGTGGTGAGGGGCACTCCGTGGTGATGGTGGTGAGGGGCACTCCGTGGTGGTGATGGTGGTGAGGGGCACTCCGTGGTGTTGTGGGTGTTGTGCTGAGGCTCGGGGAGGCAGCACGTCAGACGGGTCGTAACGTGATCCTAACCTACCAAACCTGAACCATGTTTGGGTAAGTCCAGTCCCACATGCAGACCTTTCCAGCGGGGCTCCAGGTCGTTAGTTTGCACCCTCCCAACTTTTGCGGCTCGGCCAGCAACCCAAACGAGCCGTGGATAATTGCCAAGCAACTTATATCCCATCGGTTGTGTGTACTGATACTCCACCAGCCTGCTAGAGGTTCCAGGCATTGGTCTCATGGTCCAGCGTGCAGGTAAGGTGTTGTATTCCAGGATCTTCACCCAGACACCTGGCCTTGAGTTTACACATTGTTCCCATGAACTCTGAACTCGGATGAGTATCTGTTGATCCTCCTAATGTACATCATTGTTACCTAAGAGAGTTAACGGGATCTAGGCTGCCAGAAACGATTCAGCGTTCACTGGAACAAAGACTCTGGCTTATGGCTAATATTTGACTATTCCCCCTAGGGAGCAAAGTCGATTATGAATTCGGATTATTGTGTAGAGTTTTCGCTCAGAGAAACTGTGGTGTATAGAATCATTTTCTCACCAGTATACAAGTCTGGGTCGCTTGAATGATAGTTCGTAATTAACCGCATGAATGCGAGTATTGACATGATCCGAACGATAGATCAGAAATCTGAAATCGAACCTTTATAAACATTTTGAATCTATGACGAATAAAAGCAAGAGTTTCACACCAGACTACTAGTTGACGCAGAAGACGTACTGTCTCGTCAGGACCACTTCATGCTGATGGCTACGGATTGATCTTGTCTTCTTCGGCTACCACTGGGTCTACGGCCACTACGAATCTCGAACCGCCACGAATCCCGAGCCACCACGGATCTCGAGCCACCATGGGTCTCGAGTTACCACAGGTTTTCAGCTACCACACGTCTCCAGCTACCACTGGTCTCTACCTGTCATCATGGGTCTCGGGCTGTCCCGGGTCTCGAGCTGTCCCGGGTCTCCAGCTACCACGGGTCTCCAGCTATCAGATCAGAATGTCAGAAAACTGGGGTCAAGGAGCTGTTGAGAAAACTCCTTGAGTGTACCGAGCCGCTCCCTCCTGCACAGCTGTGCGCTTCATGTTCCATATCATTCTCCACTGGAATTCTGGGTAAAGGATCAGCGAGTTTGAATGGAGAAAACTTGGAGGAAGTGAAGTGTTTTATAGACCTGGGAGAGGACGTGGAAGCGAATGGAACCATTGGAGTTGAAGTGAGTCTGAAGATTATGAAGGGGTGAAGGTTTTGGAAAAGGTGAGGAATGTGTGCAAAGAGAGGTCACCACCCGAGAGGGAGAAAATGAGCATGTTTGAAGGCATAGCACTCCCGACGGTGTTGTATGGATGTGAGTCATCGGCTATAGATGAAAATGCACGGAAGAGGGTGAATGTGTTAGGAATGATATGTTGAAGGGCAATATGTGGTGTGGGGTGGTTTGCTCGAGGAAGTAATAATGGGATAAGAAAAAAAAAGTGTGCTAATGAGGGTGGTTGAGAGAACTGAAGTGGGTGTGCCGATATGGTTTAGACATATGGAGAGAATGAGTGAAGAGAGGTTGACAAAGAGGAAATATTAGTAATTACCAACCCTGAATCTCGTGTACTGTTTCAGTTATGCAAAAGATCGAAATAACATCAGAAACTTAGGCAAATGTCGGATCAAATTCCAAAAAAAGTATACAAACAAGTTTAAGGAAGCGGATCGGTTGCTGTGGAAAGAGAATTGCTTTCAGAATCCAGCTCTGCTTCTTTCTTCCAATTCTCCCATTACTGGCAGTGACTTACAATACAGACAGTGTCACTGTTAACTATCATCTAACAGTGAATGCCACAGAACATGTGAACGATGATTTCAACCATGCTTTACACGCTAATACTGAAACCTTATTCATTAAAACATCCACACGATTCCGATTAAAGTATACATTGAACACCTGTATGATTCTAATGGCCATACACAACGTTAAACACCTACATTATTCTGATGATTATGTGCAATAATTCGTATGGACTTCCGTGGTTCAACGCTTAGCTTTCCTGACCGTGACGCATTCAGGGGCCGCCCGGGTTCGAGCATATAGGTTCGAATCCTAGTTGTGGCAGTCGGTCCACAGTCAACCCAGCTGTTCATCCACCCTTAGGGGTTGGTCGATAAAATGGATACCCGTCTCAGGCTAGGGCTTATATATATACAGATACGTTCATCAATGAGACTGCACTCTTCCTTCACTGACGATGATACAGTCTTGCCGGAGTCTTGTATCACCAGACATCAGATATACAGGGTAACACAACAGCTTACACAGTGGGGGACGATACAGTTTAAACGGGTGGATGAGTGATGGTGCAGGCTGAATGGCTGGCTTATGCTGGCTGGTTGGTTAGTTGGCTGATTGGCTGGCTGGTAGGGTGACTATGTGACTGGCTGGCTGTCTGGTTGATCAGTTGGTTTGCTAGCTGGATGAGTTGTTGGCTGGCTGTCTGGTTGATCGGTTGGTTTGCTAGCTGGATGACTTGCTGGCTGACTAGTTGGCTGACTAGCTAAGTGGTTAGCTGGCTGGTTGGTTGTGCGAGTATTTAGATAGCGTCTGGCGTCGCGCGAGAGACGGCCTTAAAACCGACGTGCAACAAGAGGCCTTCCGCTTATTTGGCCAACTGTCTGAGGGAAGACGCTGCTTACCCTTACCCGGCGTCAGTTTTTGCAGGACAACAATGTTGACCGGTTTATCGAAAGCCGAGGTGGAGCGCGACCGCGACACCTGGCGGTGATGTAGCGGAAGGAGTGGAGATGGCATGGAGACGGGGAACTACGTGTGGCATCCACCGGGACGGCAGGGGGAACGGGTAACTGGAACACTGTGTGTGGCAGTAAACGGGGTGAGTCGCCGGGTGGCCGCTGCTTTTGATGGGCATTAGGAACCCGCTCGTCTTAATCTTGTACCGCCATTAACGGCGGCCCCACACGCGGCTCATCTTTTTTTTTTCTCGTTCCACTTAGCAGGAAAGATCTACAGTACCTGCAGTGAACTGACCATTATATATATATATATATATATATATATATATATATATATATATATATATATATATAAAGTAAGAACGTGCTAAACCTGATAATCTTATTTTCAATGATAATGAATTTCAGCTCCATTCACACATTCTCCCTACCTCAAACACCAGTAAACATCAACTGACTCACCTCCCAGGTCTCTATCCTCATCCCCAAGAATATGGTGAACCTGGCCCTTTCCTTACGACTTACATTTACATGGTCTAGCTCTAAGTAAAATCATAAACTCAAGCAAAAGAAAAAATGGTTTGCCAATGTCCGGAGAGTGAGGTCTAGGGGTTAGCGTGTGGGCGAAAGCATAGGATAATGGTAGAACTTCTGCTGAAGGTGGAGTAGTAGGAATGCGTGTAAGAATGTAAGGAAGTGAGTGAGTTCCAGACTGATGTAGGTTGAAATGAAAGGGGATTATGAGAGGTGGATGATCGTCAATGCTGATGCACTTAGTAGCGAGAGGAGTGAGGAAGAGAGGCGAGTGTTTGAGGGAGATGAGTGAGTACATCAGCAATTTTCATGTGTGTAAGAATGTAAGGGAGTGAGTGAGTTTCAGACTGATGTAGGTTGAAATGAAAGGAGATTACGAGAGGTGGATGATCGTCATTGATGATGCACTTAGTAGCGAGAGGAGTGAGGAAGAGAGGCGAGTGCTTGAGGGAGATGAGTGAGTACATAAGCAATTTTCATGCAAGGGACTGAATAATAGCTGTGGGTGCATCTGAACGCATGAGTAGAAACCATGGCAGTTGAGGGTATAGCCAGGAGGCATGGGTCCAAGGCGCAAATGAAAATAATGAATAGCTCGTTGAGTTCTGTCCAGAAAAAAGTGGCGATTGGGAATACTTCCCAAGTATTCCCTGTGTGTCGTAGAAGGCGACTAAAAGGGAAGGGAGCGGAGGGGGGGGGGGATGGGGCTGGAAATCCTCAAGTCCCGTTTTTTGATTTTCCAAAAGAAGGAACAGAGAAGGGGTCCAAGTGAGGATATTCCCTCTAAGGCTTGGTCCTCTATTCTTAAAGCTACCTCGCCAACGCGGGAATAGGCGAATATAATATAATATAATATAATCCTCCCCTCTCGTTTTTTTTTTAATTTTCCAAAAGAAGGAACAGAGAATTGGGCCAGGTGAGGGTATTCCCTCAAAGGCCCAGTCCTCTGTTCTTAACGCTACCTCGCTAATGCGGGAAATGGCGAATAGTTTGAAAAAAAAAAAAAAAATATATATATATATATATATATATATATATATATATATATATATATATATATATATATATATATATATATATATTCTTTCTTATGCCTTCGCCGTTTCCCAGGTAAACGAGGTAAAATCAAAACGTGTGTGTGTGTGTGTGTGTGTGTGTGTGTGTGGTTATGATCTTGGTTGCTGGGAAGACAAATCGTGTATATCGATGGATGTCTGATCTCTCTCTCTCTCTCTCTCTCTCTCTCTCTCTCTCTCTCTCTCTCTCTCTCTCTCTCTCAGGGCTTTGAGGCTCCGTGGGAACCAAGAGTGTTCCATATTGGTACTCCCGTTAAAGGTCTTGGATATGGCCATCGTTTTTATCACCGTTATCATCTAGTTTTTGCCATGGTTTCTGCGCTGCTTCCCTTATGTTTATATTGCTTCTCTTTTTTTACCTCTGGTCGTTGGTGTCGTTCTTCGGTATTTACGACGTAGGGGCGACTCCTGGGGAGTGGGTCAATATGGGAACGACCATAGCCTTCACCTCGCGTAACCTTTACTCCTCCGGTACATGCCAGGATCTATAAGAACTTGTAACAGTTGCTTTACCTTGTGTGATTCTTTTGTTAACATGTTCAAATATCAAGCATTATGGAGTAGAGTGCGGCCTAGGATTTTACAGTTCCTCTGGTGCGTTGTTTGGTTAATCTCCAAGGCTACGTTATCGTTCGTCCAAGCGTCACTGTAATGAATCCATGTCTTTATTCTCCAGTCTTTTTCGAAGGTGTTGAATCTAGATGCCCCTAACTTTGGTGGATGGGTGTGTATTGCGGGAGACTTCCATGTTCCCTCCGGAAAGAGTGAATGTCTACTGTGTAGGTTATGAATAGCAATGGTGACAGAACGCTGCCTTGTGGGAATACCATGTGGTAGTGGAAATTATATTCTTCTTGGCGTTGCAGAGGTGATGGTTATGGCAACGGTACGGTGGTTAAGGAAACTGAAGTTCTGGCAAACTTTGCTGTACTAGCCTGTACCGCACAACGCTGATGCCTCTATATATAACTGCAGAGTAACCCCAGGCCTCCAGTAACTACATATATTTTTTTCTGCAGCGACAACCATATGCAGACGAGGAGCTTCTACCCCCTCCCGACCCAGTGCCGGGCCTAGACCTCCTCCTTCTCCCCGCCCCTGACGAGGTGCCGGCCCAGGAACTCCACCTCCCCCAGCCCAACACCACCACCCCAGACCCAGTACCGGACCTGACACCCCGACGCGCGTTGACCAAGTAAGGGAAGAAAGCGCCAGTGTCCGGCCCCGCTTGCTGCCGTCATACTACCCCACCCTCAGGCTGCTGCCCCGTTCCCCCACTCCTGGCTTGCCACCCTGCACTGCGCCTTACCCTCGGCCTCCTGCCCCGTACCGTACCCCCGGCCTGCGCCCCCATGCCCTACCCCAAGGCTAATGTCCCGTGCCCAGGGAATCCCAGTCTGCTGACCCGCGCCCTACCCCCTGGTCTGTTGCCCAGTGTCCCACCCCAGGGGAAAGGGATATACAAGAGGAGGTAAGTTTAGAGATGGGAGAGAGTCCAAGAGTATATACGTGTGTATGGTGCAGCTGCACCGCGTCCTGTACAATATCAGTCGTCAGTCTCGTATAACCAGGACGCCACAGCAACGTACACCAAACTAGCAACGCTAATGAGTATTCAAATCCATATTCAAACGATCGAAGATATTCGGTGTGGGATCAAGAATGTCTTTTGCTATATGTTCAGCATTTATCTTCAGGGGTTTTTTTTTGTGTGTGTTTGTCTTTATTCACCACAGTGACGCCAACTGTAGGTCGGCAGACGCCAAAGCAAAACACATACACGGAAGATGAGGGAGAGTGTGAGTGTATGAGGATGTGTGAATGTGGTCTAAGAATCATCCTTAACACCTGAAGAAGGATTTTAGGATTTTTCATTCGGTGGATGTCCCTCGACGTCGAAGGCCTTTCATGACCCATTAAAGTTGATAAGCCTGAAACCCAGACTACCAACCAACCTACGTAAGGTGTCATGGGTCACACTCGGGTCGTAGGGGAAGTTAGGTCAGGGTTTTGCATAGGCTGTCATTCTCGGTTACGGTAAACTAACACAATGCAAAATTATATAAAAAAAAGAAAGCGAAAAAGTATCCATTCTCTCTCTCTCTCTCTCTCTCTCTCTCTCTCTCTTACACACACACACACGCATTGTTGAAGACTTTCTCGCCCTACAGGAGCCCACCTCGCCCTGCTCCTGTGTGGCCACTGCCTGACAGTGAACGCTAGCGCGGCCACTGCCTGACAGTGAACGCTAGTGTAGTCACTGCCTGACAGTGAGCACTAGTGTGGTCACTGCCTGCCTTCAGCGCCCCTAGGGTTGCTGCATGACCAGCGGCCACCACCTGGTGAGTCATGCAATAACCTGTAAGGTTACCCTGCAAGTTTTTCCACCGTTGCCAACTAGGGCAGGATTTACTACAGCCACTTCACCACACCCTTGCCTTACGGCGGACCTCAGGGTAATACTTGAAAAAGATTTGGCATCACTGTACAATTCATTCTTATTACAGGATGATCGAAAAGTCCCCGTGCACCTGCAGACGTCACTAAATATCTCTCTATCCCGCTGGGTATCAGTAAGTCGCAGATAAAAATTGGTTTGGCTCTCGAGGTAAGAACGTTCATGGTAGAAAATGTAGATAGAAGATCAGGACAACACACAGAACATATCAAACGAAGCTTTACAGAAAGACATGATATAGTGCTGACACTCGGGTAACGCACCGCGAGGGTGTGAGACACTTGCCAGCTCAAGTTCCGTGACTCGGCGTCAGGTGGTGACACTTGGACCTGGAGGATGGAGGATTAACTGGAGGATGTTCTGACCACATACTGGAAAACCCACTAAAAATTCTTTTAGTAAACAGATGCAACCGCAGCGTCGTATGAGGATGCACAGAAAGCCATTGAGAAAAAACTAGTCACCATTTTGCATACGAAACGAACTAGATTTTAAACTATAGTTCATTGGGTAATATTGATTCGTACTAGTGTAGAGGGACTCTTCGAACACCCTGTGTAATGACTTCTAAATCCAACTCGTTTTTGAGGGATGGAGATGGATAGTGCGTGTCTCGCCCTATTCCTTATTATCAGTGGGGTAGGTGTTGGCTGTTCCACCCTCTCCCATATGATCAGTGGGGGAGACGCTGGGTGTTCCACACCCCTTCTCTTGCTAATGGGGATGATACTGAGTGCTTGATCCTCCTCCTCGTATGAACATTGGGATGATAATGGGTAGTTCACACTCCCCTGTTGTTAGTCAAGGGCTGATGTCTAGCGTTCCATCCCCCTCTCAAGATGGTAGATAGGGCGATGGTGGATATTCTAGCCTTTCCCCCATGTGTTATCAAGGGGCAAAGGGGGGAGCCCTATGTGGGGTGTATGGTGATGGAGAATAGATGGGAGGATATGTTAATGGTCCACACCAGGGGAGGTACTACGTTCCTCCTCCCCAGGAGGTGAGAGACCATGTTAGTACCCAAGGGGGAAAGGACCGTGTCCCATCCAAAGGGGAGGTGGGGGCCATTTTCCACCCCAGATGGGAAAGGGCCGTGTCCCACCCTATACCTGGGTTTGACCTGTATATCCACGTCACAGTAAGGGACGGTGGCATACCTAAAATGTCGACCAACATTTTTGTTGACAAATGGTAGTGAATTGTTGTTAATGACGCTACGTCCGTCGTAGATAACTACCATCGCCTCACAATAGGGTTGTTACTGACCAACTGTGTCAGCAGGAGTCTTTACTTGGCAGACAAACGGTGCATGACTGGCGGTAACAAGAGTTGACACATAACGGGCCGGTGGGTCACGTGTGGGCTGGTGGGTCACGTGTTTGGTGGTGGTTCACGTGCTGGATGGAAGGTCACGTGTGGGGTGGTGAGTCACGTGTCCGGTGGTGGGTCACGTGTTGGATGATGGGATCACCACTTGTGGATCACGTGCACGGTGGTGGATCACGTGCACGGTGGTAGGTCACGTGCCGGATGGTAGGTCACGTGCCGGATGGAGGGATCATATATGGGTTACGTGCTCGGTGGTTAGCCATGCGCGGGGTAGCAAGGATCACAAGTGGGATAGTGGGTCACGTGACGGGTTATGAGTCACGTTCGGGCTGTTGGATCACGTGCCGCATCACGTGCTGGTGAGTCACGTGCGAGTGGTGGTGGTGGGTCACGTGGGACTTGATGAGTCACGTGCTGGGTAGTGGATCACGTGCTGGGTGGTGGATCACGTACCGGATGGTGGTGGGCCAGTTTGTTTCAGACGATCCCAAGTGGTCCACTTCATATAGCAGACACTGGTGAGGGGTCACTACATTGCCAGTGGTCAAGGATGGCGCTAGATGGTGGCCACTGGTGAGGGTAACTACCCTCCCAGTGGTCTGGTGAGGGTAACTACCCTTCCAGTGGTCTGGTGAGGGTAACTACCCTCCCAGTGGTCTGGGAGAGGCGCCCTGAGTGGTCGGTTGGTTCGGTGGCTGGGTGGTCGGTCGCTGGTAGTTACCTACCCCCGGCTGGTAGCGAGAGGTCACCGTGTCAGCAAAGGTCATGCGCCAGTGATGGATGGTAGCGCCCAGGGACGCCCCTCACGCAAGGCTTGGCAGAGAGAGAGAGAGAGAGAGAGAGAGAGAGAGAGAGAGAGAGAGAGAGAGAGAGAGAGAGTCGTGAGGCATTGGCCCTTTTGGCTCCTGAAATTGAATCTTTAGCTCGACCGAAGGACGTGGAGGGGGGAGGGAAATTCTCTTTAACCCTCTCTCTCTCTCTCTCTCTCTCTCTCTCTCTCTCTCTCTCTCTCTCTCTCTCTCTCTCTCTCTCCTGAAGTCAGATTGATGGACGTGTCAGCTACTACATGATTAGTATTGAGCCGATAAGGGCACCACCGTACGTAGGATATATGAGGGTAACTACGCGCTTGGCCCAATCATCTCAGGATCTGTGGTGATGATATGCTAATCGTTTTCTTATCCTCTGATATCTTGTTTGCTGTTCATGAACTCCGCGCAAGTTCTAATTGCTTCTATCAAAGGCTAGTGGGTCAATAGAATATATCTATTTACCGTCTAGGATAGTACTATCTATCGAGGATACTGCTGGCCTTCGGAGGGTAGTGTGGAGTGTTGTCGAGTATGACGCAATGCGAGAGTCCGCCCTGGGGTAGGGCCCACAGGGGTTCGAATCTTGGGCGCGGCGGTCGGTCCCAAGTTCACACAGCTGTTCATCCTCCTATTGGGATTAGTCGATAAGTTGGGTGCTTGACTTGTGCTATTATATATATATATATATATATATATATATATATATATATATATATATATATATATATATATATATATATATATTCCCCTCTCGTTTTTTTTTTATTTTCCAAGAGAAGGAACAGAGAAGGGGGCCAGGTGAGGATATTCCCTCAAAGGCCTAGTCCTCTGTTCTTAATGCTACCTCGCTAACACGGGAAATGGCGAATAGTATGAAAGAAAGATATATATAAACCACCAGTATCTTCCCATGCTTGTCTAAGCCCGGACGTAAAATCTTATCGTTGTCAACGGCGTTGTGCAGAAGACCCCAAGGAGAGTGATGTATGAAGAGGACCATCTAATGGCACAGGAGAGGAAGAAGGAACTCAGTACACCTACATATGAAACAGAAGAAGGAATGACTGGAAGATGCAACAGCTTCCTAGTTAAGCTCTGAAATCTAAGAGAAAATCGAATAATGTGGAGCAGATGAAACCAAGCAGGCACGATCACAAGGATAAGGCATTGCAGTCAAAGCCAGCAAGCACACCAGGGCTCATGGTAATGAAATTATTGCAATTAACAAATGATTAACTGAAGACTAATGTGACCGGTGTGCCGTGGCATGATAATGTTCAGTTTACGTGATGTGGAGCATAATGACCGTAGTAGCATCAGTCACCAGCACACGTAGTACTGCCAACACCAGCGTCTGCCTCACCCCACCCTCACACACACACACACAAGACATAATCATCAATAACAGTAACGTCATAATACTGTATGTCCCCAGTCTACGTAGACCACACGGTCATATGAGTTGCTCCTGTGACTGCTCCGTTCTCCATATATTTCCAGGTTAACCCGTCTCTCCCTCGGTGTTTTTTGTCCCTACCATCAGAATTAGGTTGGGTTAAGTCATGCTTTTTTTTTATACTGTGGAGGTGTCGAGGTGAGGCGAAGGGCCACCATGTGGCCAGGGTAGGTCTACGGCTCTTTATCTACAACTGCTACTCGACTCTCAGTCCAATGGGTTGAAAACTGTACAGTAAGTCTTACCAAAGTCCCTCACACGCATCTTTCACCCGCTCCCGGTGTGTTAAAGCAAAGCATGGACTTCCACAGTTATGTGTAAGTGGACTAGTCTTACCTTGTCACTTTACACGCTAAATTGATTCGAAAATTGAGGCCAGTGTCTCCATTCACACGACAGATGTTTCCACTGGATCCGATCCCAGTTATTAATCTTCCTCTGAAACATCCCCAGCCCCTCATCATTTCCCTCATTACGCAGGGACGAAAACTCCCTCATGTAAACTTCTTGTTGACCATGAGGCATTCATAGGCCGCCCGGGGTCGAAAGTATAGGTGCGAATCCTGGTTGTAGAAGTCGGTGCAAAGTCAACCCAAATGTTCATCCTCCTTAAGGAATTGGTTGACAAATTGGCTTACGTTTTGGCAAGGGTATACACACACACACACACACACACACACACACACACACACACACACACACACACACACATATATATATATATATATATATATATATATATATATATATATATATATATATATATATATATATATATATATATGTGTGTGTGTGTGTGTGTGTGTGTGTATGGCTTTAATGAGATGGCCTTGATTCGGGCATTAAGTTGCACGTGCCGTCTCGGCTAACATAAAACATAGTTAAATTCTCATTGCATCCCAAAACGTCTCTCGTTGCAAGACTTTAACCTCAACTTCACCTTTTCCTCCACCATCCCAACTAAACCGCCAGATGACTTAACTTCATCTACAACTTCCAGTTCTTCGTTATGCCAACTGATCTTACAACCTGACCTTCATCGTCTCTCATCAACTGGCGCCTTGCTTTCATGGCATTCACTTTCAGTATCTTCCTCCTACATACATCTGTGAACAGGTCCCCAACGCAGCTCTGTCCATCGCTTGTTCCAAATTCAGTTAACAGCAGAGCGTCGTCTGCATGCAACAGCCACGAAGATTACCATTCTGTTCCTTCATGGTTAGTAGTCACACCACAGTCACCCCAAGTCGCCCTCATCTCAGGCAATGTCGCGTCCATAAAAACATTTAATAACCACGGTGACATCACACACCCTTGACGCACTCCCACATTTAATTCAGTCACTCACTCATACTATCATTTGCTCTCACACATGCCTTGCATCTATCACAAAAGCTCTGAACAGGACCTAAAAGTCTTTCATGCACACACGAATTATAGTCAAAAATTTCCGGAGTGCTTTTCTATTCGCTTTATATTGTTTTGTTTTTTTTCTTAATCCAGAAACGCTGCATGATCCATCTTTTTCTGGAAGTTTTTCCCCACCTCTTGTCTAAGCACAAAAAGCTTATCGACACACTCCCAGCACACTCCCTTCCCAACACCCTCCCTTACCAACATCCTCTCTTCCCAACACACTCCCTTCCCATCCTCAACCCAACCAGTCCGCCGTTTGCAAGAGGTTCGATCATCCTCATAACGCAGTCGATCAGTATCTTACCATAACATCTTTCCAAGTTTGTTATGGGGACATACTTCTCTAGAATTCTAAAACTCATGTTTACTCCCCCAACCCTTTATGTGATGGGACAATCACTGACTTCGTCTGGTTATCAGTCACTTGAACAATTCTCCTTCCACACTAACTTTACAGTTCTCCTCCACTATAGTTTTACATTCATTCTTCACCATCTCCTCTGCTGGACCATCTTCTGATATCAGTTCTAAAGGATCATTTTCCAAATCCGTCTCCTGAAGTGAAGGGAGTCGATCCCGAAGCCTAAATGATACTGCAGGACTTCGGAGCTTCGGAACTTTCTTCATGATTACGGATGCCAGGGTGCATGACCAAGGCACCCTCCAGTGTACTGTGAAATCTAAAAGTCTCGCCTCCCTCCTCCACCCTCCGGCCAACGTCTCCCTCTCCCAGTAAGGTTGGGTCTGCACCACCCACCAACTTAAAGTAGCGTGAGATGAAAGTGGAGGCAGGTAGGTCAGCCGGACCCGCTGAGCGGGTTTCAATTAAATCAAGACTTAAGGTGTAATATACCATATAATATCCTCGATGGCAAGGCGGTACCTCCTCCTCAGGATCCATTTACATGTAAAACACTAAGGCTACAGCCGGCACATGTGCCACGATACAGTGGCATGAGAACACTAAGGTTACATTTACAGCGGTTACTCTAAAGTGTCCTCCAGTTAAGGTCTGACTCGTCAAGATAAGAATAATGGTGTTCATCTCATAAACATTATTTTTTATGATATTGTTTTTGTTTGTCAGTAGGACCGCTGTCCCTCTGACGCACGGGTTTTGATCTTAACACACACTCACGGGTCATGTTTACCGCACTCCATCGGAGCCAGTATAAACAGCAGCCGATAACCAGTGGGGGATATATTCACCAGGACCTGAACCACTTGCTCAGCTTGCCACTTGGGGATATATTCACCAGGACCTGAACCACTTGCTCAGCTTGCTACTTGGGGATATATTCACCAGGACCTGAACCACTTGCTCAGCTTGCCACTTTGGGGTATATTCACCAGGACCTGAACCACTTGCTCAGCTTGCCACTTTGGGGTATATTCACCAGGACCTGAACCACTTGCTCAGCTTGCCACTTTGGGTATATTCACCAGGATAGAACCAACAGGGCAGCTTGCCTCGCGATATATTCACCAGGACCTGAACCACTTGGTCAGCTTGCCACTTGGGGGTATATTCACCAGGACCTGAACCACTTGGTCAGCTTGCCACTTGGGGGTATATTCACCAGGACCTGAACCACTTACTCAGCTTGCCACTTTGGGTATATTCACCAGGATAGAACCAACAGGGCAGCTTGCCTCTCGCGATATATTCACCAGGACCTGAGCCACTTGGGAACCAAAATGTGAGTACTTATCCATTCGTGCTGTAATTGGTGAGAGTTCTACATTCGTATGGCCCCCATCTCTTAAATGTTCTCCTCCATCATACAGTTCCAAATTCACAATTTTCAATACTCACTATTTCATTCGTCCACTACTCTTATACTGGAAAACGTCCTATATACCTTTCCCAACAAGGTTCGTGTGTGTCTGTGTATCGTCATAGTAATGAGATGATCTTGTGGCAATCGCCATGTTTCATCGGCTGTCACAGGCTTCTGTCGCGGGTCACAAGTCCACCCGGAGGCCAGGCCCGGAATTAAACCATAATTGAGGTAAATGTAATACAGATAAAAAAAAATGGAAAAAAAGGAGAAAACGTGATGGAAAACGTGTTGCAATGAGACACTGTCAGAGAGCGCCGAAAGTCTTCAAAGTTCGTGATTATCTTGGCACTGAAATTAAGTCAATAGATGGTGGAATATAACATGTAACGGGTGAGCCACGATTCCTAAAAGGCCACATGGGATCCCCTCACGAACTGTGGCAACGAGCGACGCCAGAGGCCCAACTGTCTCGTCCCCCAATTGGAAGAACTTAGTCATCGACGAAAGAAACGCAAATATCAAGATAAATGTATACAACTGTTTCAAATAAAGTCGAAAACTTTGACAAATTCATAGTTTTCCCGGCATTTATGGCTGATGTAGGTAGTGGCGACTTAGGTGCTGTACGTGAGAGGTGACCAGCCGAAGCCATACTACAAAGAGGCCGTGTCAACACTGCTACTCTGGCTGACAACTGATGAGGAAGCACTGCCTCAGGCGGTATGAGTGGCAGGCGCGTCCTCTTGTTAGTCCTAGGTGGTGTGTGTGTGTGTGTGTGTGTGTGTGTGTGTGTGGTTCTTGCTGGTTAACATGTACAATAGTTTTGAAACAAGGGGTGAGTACTCAAGATGGGTTGAGTGCTTCAGTATTTATTTTGCCTGTTCAGTGAAATTTTCGTGGTATAATGAGAATTTAGAACAGGCTAAGTAGCATTTGGTACTGACTAGGATATCTGAGGATGTGACATGGTCCATAGTGGGATTAGAACTATAGTTGTTTCCATCATATTTCCATTATCAACATCATAAGTCTTACGCAATTATGAATTCCTTGATATTCAGTTTACTTTGGAGTTCAGTATGAATATCGGTGTTGAGTGGTCCCTAGAGGGTTACAAGTAAATAAAATGGAATACAGTAAGGCTGTTACACACAGGAATTAGTTTTAGAATCACGTTAAGGTTGTCGGTACAGCGTGGTGGACGACACAGGAGCATATACATAAGGAAATGGAAGATGGAATCTGTATGTCGCAGCTCCTCCTCCCATCTGACCCCAGACGCCTGACGGCAGTGGCAGCCAGCAGACATATATGGTTAATGACCTGAGCTGGCAAGAAGCAGCCTCCTGCATAACAAGTGGGAGAGACGAGTGCAGGCACGACGGGGGAGGCAGGCTGGCGCCGTACACGTCACCCACAACCATGTCTGCCCCACCTCATTAACGAGAGGTGAACTACCTCCTGCCCCCATGGCATTATCGCCGTCGCGGTAACTGATGGTGGAGCGTATCGATGCGATGGCCGGCGTTACTCCCCGTGGGACGTGAGCCCAGGGCGTGAGGGGTCGGCCTTGTCGTTAGCAAGGGGCACGCTGTAACGTATCGCCCAATAAAACTGTCGGTGATGGCACGTGCAACCGATACTCAGTAAGTGATGGTTGCTCCCCGGGTCTGGTACAAGGGCTCTGGACAAACAAAAGCGTCGAGGTAATTCCAGAGGAACATTAATTGGCTCCCTGGCGACTGGCACTTTCCACCACATCACCTTCACTCCGCTTTAGACACTGACACCATTTCACCTACCTTTTTTTTCCTTTTTTCTTTTACATTTATGATATTTATCATTATGATCTTCCTTTACTTCTACACTTTTTCGTTAGTGAAGTATTTCTAGTTCCGAGAGCGTGACATCAACAAGCAGTGGAGTACAGGTTACCATTTAGCAACGTAACGATCCAATATGTTCTCTTTCACCATGGTGGTGCTGGCCACTATATCCAGTGGAGGATTCGACGGTCGCACTGTCGCTTTCCTTCCAGCGTAGCTAATCGTTCAAACTATCTCTGAGAAACTTGGTGGACTGCTCAACTTGGAGAGGTGTAGGGCTAGAGGCCAAAGTTTATGGTGCTTGGGACGAGCCGAACACGCCATATCTGGTCTCTGGAATTCTATGCGTTCCAGCCACCAGCCTTTCATCGCCTGTCCCGGGGAAATGTCTGTGACTGGACTAAGGATGAGCGGATGTAGGTCGTGGTCACAAGACTCTCTAGAACGCCTCCTCTGTACGGTTCACGCGTCAAGCTGGTCAAACTTATGAAGATGAGGCAAAGCGGTCGAGATCAAGTGACTGGAGAACCAACGAACCCTGATTGCCAGGGAGATGATGTCGTTCCTCTGGAAGCGCTGAGACAGGGTACTTCAGGAGGGGGACCTTGATCGTCCTGATAGCATGTGAGAGACAACTGAAGCAGGTGAGTGAGCTGACGCCCGTTTACTTCAGGGGTTGACGACTCAGGTGGCTCGCTAGCCGGTCCTTCCAGCCACATGATAATAGAGAGCCTTATATGACGCCTAAACAACCCGTGGGATTTCGTTAACCTTAAAACACGGGAGCCTTCCCACCGGCAGTCGTGCTGGACGTGGCCGGGTTCACCCAGGACGTTGCGACACATGGCAAGACGACCCTGAGTTCGGCGTCAGTCGCCGAGTAGCCGAAAGCGGACATTAACACGACGTTCATGTTAAAGGGGCAGAAAATTATAGCTTGGGTTATGGCTTATTTTCAAGCCATTACAGTCGCGACGTGAGACTGAACTGCAGCGAGATGAAATGGTGGAAGCGGTTCAGAAACGACTGCGTACCTCGAGCGTTGCAGTCAGATTATAATGGACTTGAGGAGCGGTCGTCCCGGCGTGACCAGTACTAGCCTAGCCCCCTTGTCCGGTGTCAGCCATCCGCTGATACTGTCTTGACGAAGTCCAGACACACACACACCCACCTCCCACCCTGCCTCACCAAGTGTCCCTAGTACTGCCTCACCCCCGTCCACCCTGATTCCCTCAGTGCAGCCCCATCCCAACCTTCCTTCCCCAGCAGGCTCTGGTGGCGGCGCCGCCCCCCTCTGGCTAAGGTGAACAGCCAGCCGTGTGGACTGTTGCTGCCCGGACCTTCCTACTCCCGCCTCAACCTTTCGATTTTGACACTAATGACTCGCTTCTGACAGTGACGGCGAAGCCTGGCGAGGCTGACGCGGGTCAGCGGCGCCGCTAAGGTCTCGGCGGCACCAGAGAGACAAGCGGTGGTCGCTGGGTGATGCCGTACACACGTCTCGCTTTCCATAAAATGTGTACGTAATCTACACTTCTGTTAAGCGCCACTGTGCATACAGTATCGCGCAAGCTTGTAATTGGTTCCCGATGGCTACAGGGATTCACCGAGGCTTACTCCCTCGCTCAAAACAGGTTAACCTAATTGATATACAACAATACGTAGTAGATAATGGTCACCAAGCAATTTTAAGATCATAACTTTTTCCAAGTTAACAACAGCTTTTTTGTCAGAATTTAGTAAATAGATTTTACTTGGTCATGGATCATCACATCTATCACATGTCCTTTCCATGTACGTCCACGTCAGCCACCAGAGCCGTGTCTTATTCACTTCCTGCTGGTGCAAACGTCGGTGAAGTGATGTGGTCTATCTGGAGGTGCTGAGGTGAGGTGGTTATCACAGGGGCTGGGCCTAGGGACGGGCTCCCTACCTATCCGTGCGCAGGCTGCAGCAGCAGGGGACGGGATCCTCCCCAACTCAGGCAGTGACTCCATCACGCAGCAGAAGGTCATCCAGTACGTTGGGTAATTACTAGACTTGGACCCAGGGGTTAGCGGTGAGGCCAGGGTGCGCCGGAGAAGCAGGTGTCCAGCGCTGGAGGAGGTGGGATCCTTGGGAGCGTATTACAACTGTCAAGCACTGAGTAATTTCCTCCTTGTAAGGACGTAAGCAGTGCCTTGTTTGGCCGTTGTCTTGACGCACAGTCTACCCGGGTTTGAGTCGAGGCTCAGCTCGCGGTAAGTAGCTTAAGTATAATGGGCTTGTGTCAGGGACAGGTGAGGTAACTCTACTATACTTCTGTCCTGGAAATGGGAGGTCAAAAACGATACCTTCGCACACTCGCTCCCTCCAGGACTAACGTCAAATGCTCCTGCAACACTGCTATGATCATATGATACAACGCAGTCGTGAAACGCTGTCGAGCGTCTTAATCTACATCATTTTCGTGAAGATCAAACTTTTTTTTCTACATAATTTTCGTGAAGGTTAAACTTTTTGAGTTGCCGGAATACGGCATACACATCCGTCACGGAGACCCCCCCCCATTATCTTGACCTTGTTGAAGAAGGAGTTCACATCCCAGCTGTTCTCAGCCCAGAGTTCCAGCATTTTCACGTGTTGGGATAACCTGAACTTGCACCAAGGCGTTGTCAAGCAGGTGCGTAGAGTATAAGTGTGTGTTCGGATCAAGACAGGATCGACTACAATGAGTCCTTGCTTCGCACTATCACCTGCAAGTCTTTACTGGGCAAACATTTCATTGCGGAAGTGCTGCTCTCAGTGACTGGTCTCTTAATGTCTGGTTCCAGATAAACTCTTGAGGTAATCAATCAACTACACGTGAAAGCAACTGGACTTTAGCAGCTGCTGTTAGTTATCAGTCCTTTGTCTCGAGCGAAGTTTAGATTTGTTTCTTCTTGTGGGGTGTGTGTGGGGGAGCGGGAGACTGAGTTCGGTCCCCGGACAACCCCTGTTCCATTCTCACCAACGCCATACATGGAACGTAATTTTCAGCCCAGAACATTAACCCGGCGTTAATGTATGCGTCTCTCTATTCTGTATTGATAGTGAGGCTCCCTGGACCATTCTAGTGTGGTAGGCCTACTTGTAGGAACATTCTCTCTCTCTCTCTCTCTCTCTCTCTCTCTCTCTC
This sequence comes from Panulirus ornatus, assembly GCF_036320965.1. Lineage (NCBI taxonomy): Eukaryota > Metazoa > Arthropoda > Malacostraca > Decapoda > Palinuridae > Panulirus > Panulirus ornatus. Next base: position 63,695,342 of record NC_092235.1, read on the forward strand.
TCTCTCTCTCTCTCTCTCTCTCTCTCTCTCTCTCTCTCTCTCTCTGGGCGCTGACCCTGCCTTATGGCAAAATCTCATGGTCGTTGGTAGTATGCAGCAGGCAATATGTTGACGACACACGGTAGATTGAAAATTCTGTGATAGAAAAATTTTAAGAGATGGGACCCCACGAGTGTAGAATTCTCTCCCCATATCACTGAAATAGGAAATTATGCACACACACACACACACACACACACACACACACACATATATATATAAATATATATATATATATATATATATATATATATATATATATATATATATATATATATATATATATATATACACACAGACACAATGTTAACGTTACTGACCATGAGTCAGCACGGCCAACCCAAGGATCGTACATGCATGGGTTCAAATCTTGAGCGTGGCATGTCAACTTACACTCAACCCAGGTGTTCATCCTCCCCTCACGAAGTAAACAAATGATACAAGATCAAGGGACGGGGCAACACGAGTGTAAAACTCTCCCCGAAACACACAAGTAATAATCACACACAAACATACAAACACGAAGGTATAAATGGACAGATGAGCGATTACATCTGTGTAAATTCTGAAAGGAAAAAGCAACTTACTGCCGAAGGCAACAGGAATGGAAAATGAGAGCAATAAGAACAGTATCATCTATCAGTGACACGAAGGGAAAATCTGAAGAGATTAATTCTATAAGAGAGATCAATAGCAGGGGGGTGTTAGCCTACATGATAGCACAGCAGACTGTTAATTAAAGACCCAAAGACATTAGGAGATAAGCAACGCTAAACACCGAGAGAAGGTTGAAAAATCAGGACATGACACTCGCAACACTGAAGGTTCGGGACCTTCACTAAAGGTTCGGAACCTTCAACGAGAGGGGGAGCAGGATGGTGTACAGGAGGGTGAAGGGTAGGCACAGGAGAAACGAAGGAAGGAAGGAAAGAGAAGACAGAGAAGAGAAGGTTTGACTTTCCCAGTGGCAGAGAACTTGAAGTTTCAAGAATCAAAGGTTCCACTGGAAAGAATATAGAAATGTTCTGTCTAGATGCTCTGATGGTCTGCAATCCTCAAATATTCAGTGATAATAAAGAAGGTGTAGCCCGTCTGGTGCGGGAGAAAGCGAGACGTGCCCTGCCCGGTGATGGAGAAGTCCTAATAACAGAGGAGTTCACCTCCAGGGAAAAGGATTGGGAACACCTGGATCAACGTTGAGGGAGGTGAATACGGAGGCAGTGTTACCTGGAACGTGTACATATGAAAATCCTACACCAGCAGAGCCAAGGGGGATGATGACATCATCAGTTCCAGATCTCCTCTACGTACAAGGGTCTGGAAATAAGGAACATCAGCAATGATGCTCATCCTGGAAATATTGACGACGCAGTGTTCGAGGTCTGAAGTTCGTGGTTACCGAGGAAATAACAAAGGAATCAAAGGGCAGTCCAAGAGCCAGATTGAGCATCTGTTCTGGAACACAGTCTTGAACACTGGAACACAGTCTTGAGCAGCTGTCATGGAACATAAACTCAGACACGGAATTCAAAGGTCAGGACAGTGGAATGAATGAGGAAAACTAAAGGAATTTCTAGAAAAACTTTACACAAATTACAAATGAAAAAAACCTACATATCAAGAATCATTTCGAGCAAATTGTCAGTCAGGATCTAATAATGAACTGGATTTCCCCTAGAGAATTGCTGAATGTATAAGTACAGCGCTAAGTTTTCAAGTGTGTTTATTTTTCACTTAAAGGACACGTTGCTCCAGCACTACCTAGATATAACTGGCGAGAGACCATGGGCAGTGATGATATATGCGGCCTCATGAAGAATCCAGATCTGCAAAAGGCGTGTGGCTCCATTGTGGTCCCGCCCTAAGTACTCAAGGAGTGTATGGAAACGCTGCTTCATTGGCCACTAGATATGTTCAAGTACTTAATGGAGGAAGGTAGCTCTGTGCCAAGGGAATGGATGACGATAAATATTGACCCTATTTTCAGAAGGTGAAATACGTTAACCCAGAGGCCAGCACCACTGGAAACACGATCTGTTTACCACTGGAGAAACGTATGTAGGACGTGAATGGATGAGTTCTCACAATGGAGAAAGTATCTATCTGAAAGGGAGAATAGATTCTGAAGAAGAGAGCTATTTATTACGATCCTCCCTGACATATTCGATGGCGGGGACGCCATGACTTAGAATTAAGAGACGGCTGGATGGAAATATCGGTTTCTGGGTCACTAGAAGAGATTTCAACACGATCCTCAACAGGAGGTTGGGAAAACGATTGGATTCTCAGTCAGACATATGAAGATCACCTTTTTTAGTCGATACATTTTGCAGGTACCGTTCAAACTGGACGAAGGCCCACCTGGGGGTCAGGCCCACATGGGATCGAACTCTGAGCTTGGCAGTCAGCAGGTGATAAGATTATATCTTACCGTTCTACCATCTCCCTTGCTCCAGCACTATCTACCATAGCGTTCTACCATCTTCCCTTGCTCCAGCACTATCTACCATAGCGTTCTACCATCTCCCCTTGCTCCAGCACTATCTACCATAGCGTTCTACCATCTCCCCTTGCTTCTGCACTGTCGACCATAGTGTTCTACCATTCTCCCCATCCCTCTGCTCCAGCACTATCTACCATACTGCTCTACCATATCCTTTTACTCTAACACCGTCTACCATACATATGGCCTTCAAGACATCATCCTTCAGTTCACATATATTGCGCTGTCTCACGGTGACGCCGTTCGTCCGTCCCTAGTTTACTGTGTTGACGTCTATAAATAAGTACTAACTATAATATATTCGGCTCAACAGTGGTAGTTGTGGACATGGCTATTCAACACTGTCATCTGTAGGTGCCTCGCCCTGTTGCGTAAACAAACGCCCAGGTGGAGTAAATCATTCCCTGCAATTTTCACCGTATCCAGGGACCGCTATTGTAGCCAATGCACCGTATCCCGGGACCGCTAGTGTAGCCAGTGCACCGTATCCCGGGACCGCTAGTGTAGCCAGTGCACTGTATCCAGGGACCGCTAGTGTAGCCAGTGCACTGTATCCAGGGACCGCTAGTGTAACCAATGCACCATATCCAGGGATCGCTGGTGTAGCCAATGCACCATATCCAGGGACCGCTGGTGTAGCCAATGCACCGTATCCAGGGACCGCTAGTGTAGCCAATGCACCATATCCAGGGAACGCTGGTGTAGCCAATGCACCATATCCAGGGACCGCTAGTGTAGCCAATGCACCATATCCAGGGAACGCTGGTGTAGCCAATGCACCATATCCAAGGACCGCTGGTGTAGCCAATGCACCGTATCCAGGGACTACTAGTGTAGCCAAGGATGAAGACGGGTGGCTGAGGCTGGTCGAGACTGGCTCTGTCTCAGGGTTGACTGTAGTAACAAGGGGTTGTGAATGGTGAATATAGGGGTTGTCAAAAAGGTTCAAAGATGGCTAAAGTCGGTCAAGGGAGGTTAGAGGTAGCTAGAAGCAGTAAACAGAGGCCGAAGGTGACTAATGGATGCCACTGGTGATAAGCAGTAGCCAGCGGTGCCACTGGTGATCCACAGTGGCCGGCGATGGCCACTGTGGATCAGAGGTCAAGGGTTGCCACCAGTGGTAAGCGGCGGCCGGGGAGGAGAAGGTGGTTAAAAGCGGCCTGGGTGTTGCCACGGTTGATCATGAGTAGACACTGGTGAATGGCGGTGGTCAAGAGCGACAAGGGATGATCAGACCTGACCAGGGGCAGCCATGGAGCGATCGATCAGGGGCGTTCGAAAGTGCTCTTGGGGCGGCGGCGTCGCACTTGATCGAGCAGCAGCAAGAGGGGAAGGTCAAGAATAGTTAAGAGTTTTTTTTTCCCCGTATAGTCAAGCGGAGTTAGATATGGTCAAGAGGCGATTAAGAGCGGGTAGGAGTTGCCACGAGTAATGATGAGCAGTTAGTGGCGCCCAGAGATAATGTAGATAAATGGTAGGACATTTTCAACAGCCTTAAAGAGTGTTTCACAGTTGCCGAAAAAAATTCAAAGGAAGACATAATTTATTACATACACAAACACGCAAAATCACGTTGAGAAATAGACACCAAAAAACGTACGAGCAAACAGAAGAAAAATGATCAAGCTGATGCTGAAGGTCGTGGCTACATATTTGATGGGTTTCCTTTGCATTATAACTTGTCCTGACCCACCAATAGCGAGGTGTGCTGACTGCCTGTATGCCAGCGTGACTCCCTCCCTGGCCATACTCTACAGCCATCCGCAACATCGTACTAGACCCTTGCATGGCCACTGAAAATCACTGTGTATCCCTAGAAGTAATCATGAGACTTAGAAGGAGGAATACGAATGAATGCAAGTAACCAAATAGGGTTCTTTTTTAACTTATTTGATTTAAAGGTTTGGAAACGCGAGGAAGTGGTGAAGAAATCATTTGGAGCAAGTGTGGATAACAGATTGAACGTGGTGGAGATATTTTGAAGACCAGTGTTAAGAGACAGGGTGTAACTTGCTTCGTCGTCGAGAGAAATCGTAACCACAACCTGACTAAACTTTTTATCAGAGTCTTTAGTGAGAGAGACAGAGCTATATGGCCATGTGAGATCAGGCTGGTGAGAGGTAGTGACGTGTACAAGTAGAAGTTTGGGTAAAAATTTTACGAGCCAGACAACCTTGGAGAGGTTCCAGGGTAGGGTATGGGATGAGGACACACGCAGGCAGACAGGCTCACTCGTTACTGTCTGTCGCTTCTGTCACACACCCTCCCTCTAGCATGGCCCGTTACTTTACCCTCCCTCCTCTTCCACCAAGCTTTCTCCTCACACAGAAACTCCTTAGCTCTCTCCTACTCTCACTTCCGCCCCTTTCCTCCCATCATAAAATGATCCTGCCATTTTCTGTTGTCCTCATGCTCTGTGTTGCCCTCTTCTTGTACCTCTCACTTCACACACTCTGACGCCCCTGGTCCTCCTCTGTCCGCCTCACTCTCCCCCTGCAGTGGCGTATGTGTTTCACCTGCTTCCCGCTCCCTGTATGGAAGGGCTTTAGGCCACTGCAGCTGCACTCTAATACCCCTGCTCACTGTCGCACACCCCTGCTTATTACCGAGTCACTTGGTCTTCACTCTCATCCCGACCCAGACTCTCTCCCACACCAAATCCTTTCCCGCTCCACCACCGTACCTCCACCCCAGACACAGCATCTCCTTCCCTCAGTCATCCAAGGCTACAGATCAACAAACCAAGACTCCAGCACACAGAATGTTCCAACCGTAACACTCAGGCAGGTGGCGTGAGGGCCTCACACCGCAGTAAACACGCACATCGTAACAACCATGACACTAAACCTTAAAAAGAGAAGAGAAAAGAAGCACTTCCTGCTGCTCAGCAAGAACGTAACGAACACCAGTGCAGCCACAGCGAACCTCTCTTACGCCTCGTTAAGTGCAGCCGCTGGGGGTAGGAGGGTTATGGGGGAAGGATGGCCTCATTCATAGGATCCTGTATTAGTGAGATCAGGTCCCCTCTCCTCCCGGCCTAGGTCTCCCGTCCCCCCTGGGGTCCGCCACATGATTATACAACTTTTCCCTCCAGAAATTGGCGAACCGTAAACACGGCCCATAGACCGCTCACATCTCCCGCCCAAAGATAACAGAGCCGGACTGTATACTGACTTAGGGTCAGTTTACATCCCTTAGACGTTCGATCAACGACCCTAGACAGGGAGGTGGATAGCATCGTACTCTCCCTGACCCTAGCACATATATGGGTAAGGTCGGTAATGGTTAAGACCGAACGTGCGGAGTCACCTAGGCTCTGGTGTGTTTATACCAGGGTATCCTGGTGTGTTTACATATACCTGGTGTTTATACCTAGGGTGTCCTGGTGTGTTTACACTCGAATGCACTCCTGTGTTTACACTAGGGTGTCCTTTTGTATTTACACTAGAGTGTCCTGGTGTGTTTATAACTAGGGAGTTTTGGTGTGTTTATATCTATGGTAGCCTAGTGTGTTTACGCCTAGGGTATCTTGGTGTGTTTATATCTGTGGTATGTTGTGTTTATATCTAGGGTACCCTGATGAATTTACACTGATGATACCCTGATGTTTACACTAATACGTTTACACCATAGTCTTACTGTACTCTTCCCCTTTGCCCATCTCGGTATGTTTACAGTTGGCATACATCAGTATATTTACATCTGACTACTTTAACATGTTAACATCTGACTTACTTGTTTACATATGAACCAAGTCAATGCACTGTGTCCCCTCCCCCCTTAGTGTATTCACACCTCGTCCGCCTGATGGATACATGCACCTCGTATCCTGGCATCTTTGTTATTGCCGTATGGCCACATGTGTCTTGCGTCTCAGAGGCATGTGTGTCCTGCAGTAATGAACGTCCTATAGCGATGAGCTTTCCATAGTGACGAGTGAGATCATGCGAGGGTTTCTCTCTGTAGCGACAGGAGTCTGATAATTTGCGCCTGTGTCCAGTACCAGTCAGCCTTCCAGTAGCGGTGACTGCTTCATAGCAGTGGAATGTACCATACACACTTGTATCCCTGGCGAAGAAAAGACGCTGTTTCGACCCCCGAGTATGATGAAACCCCGGGAGAGTTCCATTGCCTCCCAAATCCCCCATCAACGCGGCAGTAAGTATCGATCCCGTGATACAACGTTGGGCTTTGTAGATCCCCAACAGGGATCCGGGAGAGATTCATGGTGGGGCCAGGCCTTGTACCCTCCCTTGGTCCAGGAGCGTCCTTATAGTAGCGAAACTCCTCACCCCGACGGATGTCTCCGACCATGAGAAAGCCATAACCCACCAGCGCTCTCCGGTCAGCGTCAACAAGATAAGGTCGACAACGACGCCAGCAGCACCTCATCTGAGATCCAACACGTCTGTGAGTTGGTGGAAAGTCCCTTCTGAGAAACTGACGTCCTCTCTAGCCCCAGTAACCTGTATGACCTGTCCTCCCAGGTGCACATCCCTTTGTTTACATTCGTCGCTCTCGATGCTCACTTTCCCCCCGCTCTAAAGCCACCTTTACAGTCAAGGGGCCTTGATGATATTCACCTCATTATGCCTCACTTGTTTGAACCCAGACTCAACACTCGCTCTTCCAGTTCTTGTCACCACAACAAGGATGGAACCCTACGTATGTGTCAGCTCTCTCTCTCTCTCTCTCTCTCTCTCTCTCTCTCTCTCTCTCTCTCTCTCTCTCTCTCTCTAACCTGTAGTCTCCATCGTGTAGCAGCGGACGTTCTTGAGGCTGTGGTCGATGAATTCCTCAGTGGTTCATGATAATGAGTGCTCCAGGGAATGAGGTACAGTATTTTGTGTTCCAGGGGCTGAGGTACTGTGCGTTTCAGAGGTTGAGGTATATCATTGTGTGCCCAAGAGGCTGATGGTGATGAGTACCTGATGAACTATGAAGGTTAGAATATTCTCAAGGTTGGTGGCGACAAGAATTCCATAAGTTGATGATGTTCTGGAAATCAAGGGCGAAGAGCGTTCCAGAGGTCACTGGCTTTTGGGAATGATATCATGAGTGTTGCTGATAATGAGGACGATAAGTGTTCCAGCGTTTGGTGACCTGTGGTCAGGAGTTAAAAGTGGTGGATTTCCAGAATATCATAAAGATGAGTAATTCCAGAAAGTGAGTGATGAGTACCCTAGAGTCTGATGGTGGTAAGTGTCTCGGAGGCTGATGGTGACAGGTATTCCAAATTTTGATAGTGACGGCTGGTCCACAGGGACTGGGGATGATGGTGAATGATCCAGGAATGTGATGGTGATGTGTTCCAGAAGACGAGAACGATGGGACGATGGTCATGACACGAGTGGAAGTGTGGGTATGTTATCCTGAGTCTACGAGATGCACGACAAAATCAAAAGCTCTCGTATCTAACTCCACCTGACCCTGTCTGACCCAACATACGTCCACTAACATTTAGACAGTTTCTAGATATGGTGCGACCCGTTGGGAGCGCCCTGACATATTACATGGCACTCATGATAGAAGCCCTGATAAGAGCAAATGCATCCAAGTAATTATGATTGATCTGGGTTGCTGGCGTCTTTACATATGTGTGGACGACTAAACAATAATATATCACCCAATGTATATTGACTCCCGGAGATAGATGTCAGGATCAGATATACTTGAAAGTTAACCTAACCATCAACAGCTGTGATTATACACGGGCAATACAGCACAAGCAGGTACTCCGACATGTACTTATTCAGGGAATATTCAAAAGGGTGTATGACTGGAGTAATATATTGCACGTACAGGACACCAGACATTATTCAGCAGTCTCCATCACTGCTCGAATGAGAGCCATGATGTCTTCATAGTGAGCGCGGTTGATACTTGTGTCTGAGGGCATTATAAGAGCCATGGGTGCGGCTTGGATCAAATATGGACAACCACTGAAAAAGTCTAATGGTTACGTGGAGCCGCATGAACGTGGATAGTCTCGGGTTTAATTCATAAGTGTGCGCGGGGTTAAGCAACATCTTTTTGTGTTGCGCAGTGAACAGTGACATCTGCCGCATGTGTAGTGAAACACTGGCGAGGACGAGATGATGATGATTTTCATAATTCGAACCCGGAAGTTTTTACAAGCCTGCCACTGGGGGCTGAGGTGGGTGTGCGGGTGATACTGAAGTATGCATGTAAGTGCTGAAGGAGACAGTGCTGAAGTGAGTATGCAAAAGCTAAATAAGTAGATAGTGATGGAGACACTGCTGAAGTAAGCAGTGAGTGATGAAACAGACACTGCTGAAGCAAGCATGTAGAAGCTGAAGTAAGCAAATACTGCTGAAGCAGGCAATGCTGAAACAAGCATGTAAAAGCTGAAGCAAACAGGTGGTGAAGGATGCCCAGTCTCATCCACTAGGTGTCAAAGTGATTGCTATGCAGGTATGGTGACAGTGATGGACGAGCTGAGGAGACTGGCTGACAGAGGTCCTCATCCTGCCACACGGATCGACTCGGACGCTGACAACACCATGTCATCAGGAGGTCTTCTATTCCCACATGTTATTCACAACGTTTTACTCTGATATTCTAACGGCGGCTAACGTTAGAGGCATCTACAGTATCGTCTTCAGTTACGGTTCCATTGTTGTCAGTCTGAACTGAATACAGAATGCACAAGGTATTCAGAAAACGCAAAGACTTAACTATGATTTAGGTCCTCAGGGGCTTGTGGTAAAGACACCTACAGCCTAGTCAAGCATACACCACTATGTGATTAGAAACATATCTGCTCGTGGTCTGAGACACTCCAGTACATGGTTAGAGGCACACCATCGCGTGGATTGACATACACCAGCACGTGGTCTTGGATCCGCCAGCACATGGTCTGAGACACTAATACGTGGAGGTGTAAAACCATCCACCATTTGGTTTGAACACTCCAGAATGTGGTTAGCGATACACCAACACGTGGTCTGAGACGCCCCAACACGTGGTGTGAGAAACAACAGCTCGTGGTCTGAGACAGAGAAGCAAGTTGTATGGCACGTCAGACCAGTGTCAGGTAGTCGTGTTCTGTAGACACTGACAGATCTCACGACTCAGGTCCCCACCTCCCAACAAGAGCAAGGCCCGCTTACAATCACTATGGCCACTCAACACTATATATGGGTTCTTTTTTTTTCTCTTCCTTTGCAACATGAGCTTATTTACACAAGAAGAGAGCAACGGTCGGCAAGGTCGGGGTCAGAGGTCATCTGTTAGTGTGATGAAGAAGGGGGAGAGCTCCATGCTGGACCTGCCAGGGTGCTACTGAAGGTCGTCTGGTTGGGTATGGTAGACCTGCTAATCTCTCCTGTGTATGATAATGCTAAACCCACTAACCCGTTAGCCTGGTAGCCGGAATCTTGATTGGTAAAGGCGAGCATATAATGCTAATCGTTGATACGCTTGACCTTGCTGCTCAGGACCGTAATTATCAAGGGTCAGGTAGAAATCTTTTCGATGTAATTATTGTCTTTTTTTTCCCCCCCACCGCTCATCCAGTAATTGCTCTGGATAGCCTATTGTTGCTGCAGCGATGCCCCCTTTAGCGCTTAGCAGTGATCAACAGTGTCGAGAATCGCCTGACTTAGCACGTTTACTCACATCTGTGAGCTTTGCAGCTCAGAACGTATCTTTCACTGCCCAGTGAGAGTGATATAGGCAGCCTCACGAGGGCGGGGCAGGTGAAGCAGGAGCCAGAATGCGGTAGTACCTAAGCCCAGGTACCAGCTGTGAGAGGCGCCCGTAGGATACCATGTCGTGTAGGTAGTGAGCCAACAACCGTCAGGCGGTGGTATCAGAGCCGCGCATGTCCGCCCTTCCGGCCCTCTGGGCCGTACATTAACACGGTTGGGTGTGCCAAGTGGACGCGCGGGAGAAGCCAAGACAAGACAGCGTTATCTGACACTCGTGTGCCTTGCCATGTGTCGACAGATAAGCATTGTTTATGTATAAAGGCGAGGAGGGAGCTTGTATTTCTCAATGTTTTGCTTGGATCCCGGTACACATCCCTCGATTTTCTGTGGTGACGTCATCCCATATCCAGTCCCCCACAGCCATATATCCTTCAGGCGGAGGGGCGTGTGAGGAACGTAGGGTCCCCAGCCAGCAGGGGCGCGCCCACCCAGCAGGGGAGCGCGCCGTGTCGCCCGCCCACAACTTCCGCGTCATCTCATGAGCGCGCGGCGTAGATCCTGGTGCACTGGGTAGTGGGGTGTTGCACCTGACTACACCCACCTGACTACCATGTACCTGATCCTGCAACACTCACCTGACTCCCACGTAGATCTTTCTGCAACACTCACCTGACTCCCACGTAGATCTTTCTGCAACACTCACCTGACTCCTACGTAGATCTTTCTGCAACACTCACCTGACTCCTACGTAGATCTTTCTGCAACACTCACCTGACTCCTACGTAGATCTTTCTGCAACACTCACCTGACTCCCACGTAGATCTTTCTGCAACACTCACCTGACTCCCACGTAGATCTTTCTGCAACACTCACCTGACTCCCACGTAGATCTTTCTGCAACACTCACCTGACTCCCACGTAGATCTTTCTGCAACACCCATCTAACTCCCACGTACATCTTCCTGCAACGCACACCTAACGACCCGGTAGTTGTTCTTATAACACTCACCTGACGTCCCACGTAGCTCTTCCTACAACACCCACCTACATCCCTTCCCCCTCCCTCCCCCCTCCCGGTAGTTTCCTGCAACGCACGTGAGTGTAGTCTTACGTTTCAGACGATGAGGTCACCCTAATGACCCGGAGTGAGGAGGGCAAAGGTCAGGAGGTCATGAGAGACAGCAACCGTAATGCCTGGTAGAACCGAGGGACTCCTTCAACCTCACCTGAACTGAAACGATGAGGTAATCTCTCACCAGAGAGACCCCAGAGACCCAGGTGTGAGAGAGAGACCCTCAGCCTGACACCACCAGGGTCGGTTTATAGAGGCAAGTCGATCTTATAGAAAATCCTTCTTCATCAAGACATCACAAGCTATAGCAATGAACGCCTCGCAATCTCAATCCTATTATAATAGGTTCGGATACCTATTAGAAGACATCGTATGCGTAGATCCTGAAAGCAACGCTCACTGCGTAGATCCGATGACTCGTCTCTCTAATAAGACAGCATTACGCATCTGTGTTTTGTCAGTTTTTTTTTTTTTTACAAAGATTCATGACGTTTATTATTATATCAGACAGAAAGCACGAGTCACGCAGCTCCCAAACAAGGGCAAAGCATAACAAGACGTAAGCATTCATTTTGGTATGAGAGAGGCCGCCTGTAGTGACCAGAGTCAAACGCTGGGAGATGACTTAGTCTGGTCAACCTGACGACACCCCGTTGTTTGGTCATAACCAGCTGGTGGTGTTTGGTCATAACCAGCTGGTGGTGTTTGGTCATAACCAGCTGGTGGTGTTTGGTCATAACCAACTGGTGGTGTTTGGTCATAACCAGCTGTTGATGTTTGGTCATAACCAACTGGTGGTGTTTGGTCATAACCAGATGGTGGTGTTTGGTCATAACCAGCTGGTGGTGTTTGGTCATAACCAACCGCTGATGTTTGGTCATAACCAACTGGTGGTGTAACCAACAGGTGGTGGTGTTTGGTCATAACCAACTGTTGATGTTTGGTCATAACCAGCTGGTGGTGTTTGGTCATAACCAACTGTTGATGTTTGGTCATAACCAACCGCTGATGTTTGGTCATAACCAACTGGTGGTGTAACCAACTGGTGGTGTTTGGATATAAGTTATTCTTTAACATTACGTCTAGCCATAAATCCTATCTCTTCAACTGTTCCCCAAAGACAAGGGAAATATATCAACAATAAACAATTTTGTAAATTACCAATATTTTGTATTCTTTCAAAATGCTTCGTTTCCTGAGCAGGGACACAAAAGCTACCTCGGCCTTCGTGAGTTTTTTTTCTTTGAGAGCATTTCCACTCACGCCATTTCAATAAAACGCGTTTTTTTTTTTTTTTTTTTGTCTAGATGCACCGCAAACATGGGATCCTTTCCTGGTAAATTGATAGCAAAAGCCTTTTATTCTTTTTTTTTCATGGAACCTTTTATTCTACATCGATAACAAAGACTTTTATATCAGGGAATCATTCTTTTCCGTAACTCGCTGCCAAGACCATATCACACTCTCGAATGAAGTTTACTTCCTACTGCAGTTGGGGAGGGAGGAGGTATACGGGGAGCGACGCAATTATCTGGTACCCTCAGTGATCATAACACAGTTTGTACTCCACTCCAGTTAACTAGAGACTTCATGTATCTTTTCATATTCCAAACATTTAGCAAGTTAACTCCTCTCGGATATATATATATATATATATATATATATATATATATATATATATATATATATATATATATATATATATATATTTATATATGGGAGATGACTTAGTCTGGTCAACCATATATATATATATATATATATTCCCTCGTTTCCGCCCCTTAATCTGTTTTTCTGTCTTATCATAGTTATATAAAACATCAGTACAGACCTAATCTCCAGCCTCTGTTGGCCTACAAGAACACCACAATCCCTGAGTCCACAGACGCAAGCGAGAATCATAAATCATCATTATGTATAAGAACACTGGTCCAGGCGAGCCAGATCACACGCCCGACGCTCAGTGGCGAGGCCAGGTGCACATACACATCTGCGGGGGGTTTTAATCCTGTATCTACTGACCAGAACTTAGGCTTGTCGTCTCATGATCCTCTTAAGAACACCGACCATTCTGGTCAGAATGGAAACCAGTCGAACGGACGCAGCTCACCGAGACCACCCAGCCCTAAACATAAACTTCGTTAACGATACACGGCTGAGATTTATTGTGGGTACAAGCATATAATGCTCTTAGGGTAAAATCATTGTACATTTAGTCCCTGAGACTTATAAGTGTTTCTAACGGCGTGAGCACCAGAAACCTGCCTCACTGTGCCTCAGGCTATCTCTCAGGAAGGATGTTCTTTACTCTTCCTGGCTGCCAGTTCATTTCGGGAATTTCTCTTCTGGACGCTGCATTTCCTCCACCTGTGCTTCCAGATGGTTGGCTCTTACCTTTCTAGGGAGGAGAAAGCCCGGATTCTCACCTGGAATATCTAGGTACACTTGAGATTTCAAGACGCAAAGTGCTCCCAAAACGTCGATCAGGCGGTTGCTTCCTGCAACACCTCTTCAGTGCCTCGCCTTATTCAGGATATCAAGACCCTATGGACCCAAGACATGGACCTAGAATACTTCAGGAACCTTACCAGTACCAGGCCCAGATGTCTGCAGATGGTAATCAAGGCCACAGGCGAGATGACAAAGTACTAAAGTGTAAGTGTGAGATCGCCTTTGCTAACGTATGGTAAGGCGAACAAGGCATTTAAGGACACAGTACTTGTGACTATCATTGTTTTACAGCTACATTCTCGACTGTAAGGCTTCTAATGAGAGACCATCTTCGTCTCCAAAGTAGAATGTCACTTCACAGGTGCAAAGTGCCCCATCAGGAATAATCCCTTTTCTAACACTACCTCGGAAACTGTTCATAGTTACCATTTTCACATCATACAGAGTATATATTTACTTGATCCTTCCCTATGTACCGCAAAAGTGTACAGAGAAAACGTTGATTAACATATTATGCGAGAAGTCATGAATCAACAGACGTATATTTACCATTCCTAAAAGCGTACAATGGCCTTTGACCTTTCCCCCTCCTACCCGCAGCGTTCGGTTGGTAAACATGTGATAATGTGCACACACCACGGGTCGGGTCTGATTCCTGAGAGAAGCACAGGAATAACACAGTCAAATATATGCATGTGTCTTTTACCCTCCATGTGGCCGAGGTATGAGCCGACCCATGGTGCATAGACATCTGTGGCTCCACCGATGCATGTGATGATCACTGTGACACAACACTAACTGTAGATCTACGTTGATGTCATGATGATCCGCCACTTACAACACCTCACACCATGCGCCATACCACCTCCCGTTGTTTTCTTCCTAAATGGCTATCATGGGTATTCTACACCAAAAAATACTTCCTTTACACGTCAATATGACATGTCTTCTCTCTTCAAATGCAATTATTCCAATGCTGATCGTATTGTGTGTGTGTGTGTGTGTGTGTGTGTGTGTGTGTGTGTGTGTGTGTGTGTGTGTGTGTGTGACGTCTTGCGGGACAGTTAATTGGAAAACATCCATATATATATATATATATATATATATATATATATATATATATATATATATATATATATATATATATATATAGATAGATAGATAGATAGATACATATATCAAGCTGTGACTCATGCTTTAAAACCGCTCTTTTTTCTGATATATTTCCATCAATAACCTTCATCACTCTTCACGGACCATATCAGATATCCACCATCTATGTCCACCTGCTTAACGCTCAGATAGTTATATGGAACAGAAGCTGATTCGTTTATATTTTTCTATGTGGAAGGCTCCAGTCAAGGACAATGGCACTCACTGATGCCAGACCTTAAACGAAACATTAAAGAGAAAGAGGGTACTCAGGTTACCCTGGCAGCCTTGAATCTTTAGGGAAAGTACCCTTGTGCTGAGCAAAACATGGTATGTCTTGAGGTGGTGGCAAACGCCTTCTCTTGGTAACTTGTGTGTCTCGATCTATACTGAGTCTGTTTGTCTTCTTCAGGATGGTTCTTCATAGCTGTAGGTTATGTCTAGTATCGTATAAGAGACAGGTGTTGGGAGACACTCGATCTCTTTCTTTGGTCTGGTGTGGGATGGTTCTTTTCCTGTTCTGGTCACCCAATCTAGATCTTCTCTCTCTCTCTCGTGGTCTTGGGTTACTATCCCAGTTTTCAACTCAGACTTCCGCATGATCTTGAATCCGTACGTAATACTCTGGT
The DNA here is from genome assembly GCF_036320965.1 of Panulirus ornatus. NCBI lineage: Eukaryota > Metazoa > Arthropoda > Malacostraca > Decapoda > Palinuridae > Panulirus > Panulirus ornatus. The sequence goes on from NC_092235.1 coordinate 63,710,861, forward strand.
CATCATTTACTCTGGTATTACTGACGTTTGGATATCTGGAGTTAACACGGGTGCTCCCATGTCCTGGCTCACCTCCCAGACAGAAAGCATTTTCTCTCCTTTATAATTTTGTGCTGGGGCGTCAACCATCTACGTTTTCCAGTGATTACTGAGTTCTGTTTTTGCCATTCCCAGTAGCGTCTGTTGGAGATCTTTACACTGATTGTTCAAAGCATTTATCCACCTGCTGGTGTGGGGCGTTGGTGAATTTGGTGGAGAAGCGGTGTTTGATCTCGATAATTTCCCAGGTGGGAGGCAGATTTGACAAAGTTTTGTATCTGTTGGTTAGAACCACAAGTGACTGTGCCTCTCTACTGCTCTCCATATACGACGAGTCTGATGCCTTATCTATTTCTTCAGTTTTCCTTCCTCCTCAGGTTTGTACAGGGGAGAGTAGCGTCTATAATTTCGCTAAAGTGATCTCAGTTTGTGCGATGACAGCCGATGTGTTACAGGGACAAGGGTTATAACATTCGATGTAAGTGGCTACCACAGGCACACGATGGCCTTATATGGGCTTCTTCCAGTATGATATGGATGTTGTGGCGAGTTGTACCATTTCCAGAGATTACGTCTGGGGTTGTGGCCACCGGGTGACCTTCATAAGGGGTAAAGTTTGGTCTCATTTCATTATATTTCTGCTTGTGACAATTGTCACAATGTCCGACGAGAGTTGTACGTCTGGCTTTGAAATCTCCAAGATTATAGGCTGATTGAGATATTCCTAGGCATCACAAGGAGACATGTAGATGGTGGCTGGGTTGACAGTCCTTAGTGAGGTCATTAAAGTTCGTGAGACTGCAGCACAGTACTGAAGATTGTCCAGTATTCTACGTTACTGGTCTTTAAGATATCAGCCATGCCTACCCCATTATAAAGCTGGCCACTGGGATAGTTTTGCTCAATAACATCATCAGGAATTCTTAGGGTTGGATGATCTGGTAGACCATGGCTGCTGATGAGGAGGACATCTGGTTGTTTTCGTTGTATGTGTTTTTAAGACGGACGCGTATATGTTTGTTCAGTGTTGTAGTGCGTGGTGTTGGGAAGCTTTTAGAATCGTGACACTTTGCGTGGTCATGATTTCTCTTTCCCAGGGTAATGGTTTACACCACTATGAAGGCGAGGACAAAAAACCCTGGTCGCTACCAGTCGACGCTGACCCACAAGCTGAGTCAGAACGACTAACGAGGCCATGCAGCTAACTGTGACGTACTAGACAGTGTGTCACCGAAGAGAACACAGACCTTAAACTCTCCGCTGGACCAGCCAGTTAAGATCAGTGCCCCAGGTAAGCCCAGTATGTCATCTGATCCACCTGTTCCCCAGGGCGCTAACCACGCCTACCACGCCCTTTCCTAAGGTCACTCCACCCCCTTACCCAAGCCCAAGAATCTTCACGACCACCTATTGAGGAGGAGTTTATGGATGACTGAGAGTGATTACAATGACCTCTAAATTGCTGAGCAAATGTACACACAGAGAAACAATCTAGCTACCAGTGGTTATCACACCAACATCAACAACCCATCCTGTACCTCTGTAGCAAGGAGGAACGGCCGGGGCAACCCTTACCACAGTCCTGGCCAATCTGAGAGGCCAGTGGTCAGGCAATGACCGCGCACGTCAGTTGAATGAGCGCGAAGTGAAGTGGAACGTTTCGAAGGAAGATGAGATGTATTCTCTGTTTATAAATTGAACCATCAGCTGACGAACGATGTATTCTGTCACAAGTGAGTCCTGTATGCCATTAAGATTGCTTAGAATGTTAAGAAGCCACATCCGAGGAAGATAACTCAAAAACGAAGTCGAAATTCTGGGACAATGTTTCTTTTTCAATTTTTCATGATAGGGTCTTCTGCCGTCTCGCTGAGACACTTACAAGATATGATACGATGAAGTAAATGCTATAAGTAGCTGTGTGGGACGCCTGTCGTGCAGTGGGATGATGATCTATCGTTTAGCCTCCTGGACTAGGAAACTGGTGGGTATACAAGCACTGTGATGTTCATGCTAAGCTGTGGGTCCGAGGGTCATGTCCTTACTGGAGAGGCAGCCAAAATACCAAGATGCACAGCTCACAGTTGGCATGCATACACACTCACACACACACACACACACACACACACACACACACACACACATAAGGCATGGGGGCGGTGGTGGACCTCTGTAAGGACAGATAAGATTATCAGTCGGCATGTCAGAGAATAGTGCAGCACAGTAGCTGGTAAACCCCGTGTGTCCCTCCCACGCCTCGCTGCCTCTGCTGGTGTTATCAGATGTGGACTACAACGAGCGGGTGAGTGACAGTGTGTGTGTATGTGTGCGTTGTCTGGAGTCTTCATAACCTCTCCAATATCCATATTGTCAACATTGGCGGAGAACTGATACCTTGCATGCATGCAGTATAAGAAGGAAGAGAAAAATGAATATGATTTAGTACACTGTCTTACCCCTTGTTGTGGGGACTTTCCGAGAACATCAGAGTCTTGGAAAGAAGCAGATGAGGAAAGACTTGAATCTGCCAAACTGTTCATCGTGAGTCTTTTCTCTGTATGAGACAGAATATTTGAAAGAATTATGCGATCACAGATACTTAGTACTACAGCACCTTGAATATGAATGAATAAAACTCAACAGATCCACTGGTGTAAACCAGAGAGCGAGGATATACCCTGACTGGTTAGATATGTGGAGCGGAGTACCACAGGGAAGCATCTTGGGGCCAGTGTTATTCGTGATGTACGTAACATTTTGTTGATGGTATCATGTGGGAGAACATCGGTACAGTGGCTGTGTCAGGTATCCTCCTGGTACTCCAGCCACCTGGTTACCTCTGACAGGTCCTCGTTCACCCTAACGCGTAGGATGACGTCACATCCGATGACGTGTTGGGCGGGCGGGCGGGCGTGGCGAGGTGTTACCCCGGCCAGCCAAGGTCGCTCCTGTGGCCTCACCACCACCAGCTGCCAACAGCCCCCACGCCCCACACCCGCACCGCTGGCCACACTAATTCACCAGCTGCCACCAGTCCCCATGCCTGACACCCTCACCGCTGGCTACACACCCTCACCGTCCACTCCCTCCATGCAGCACACTCACTGCACGTTTATGCCACACACACTTCACAGTCTTGCCAAATTTACGTTACACCACATACGAAGGGCATGTCACGATTTCAGATCACGACACACATCCTGCTCAGCTCTCTCTCTCTCTCTCTCTCTCTCTCTCTCTCTCTCTCTCTCTCTCTCTCTCTCTCTCTCTCTCTCTCTCTTCATCATCTTTCAGTTGCTGGCCGAGTTCGAACAAGGTCACCCTAGGGTAGTAAGGATGACCACGCCTTCCATACTTACAGTAATGCCAACACTTCCGGCATGGCGAACAACACTGAAAGACACTCACCATCGATCATACTAAGTTGGTCGACCAGGAAAAGTGTCGAGATGGAAGCGGAATCCTTCTATGGACCAGAAATTGTCAGGCACACGGAGCCTGACGGGAGTGTGGCTGGAGCGCGACAGTTATCATTATCGATAAATAATCCTATGAATAATGTGTGGAAAAGATTACCCCTTGTATATTTGTGGGCCCCATATCCAGGTTGTGCAGCCGCCTACACCCACTTCTTGCCACTCGTCTACAGACGCTAATCGATGACAGACGCATGAATGAGCGATTTTTGCGGCCGGTCGAGGGAGGAGGAGATATAGTGGCTAAGCCAAAGGTCACGTTTCAGGTGGGCCCGTCCGGGGAAGAGGCTGGTGGAGCTGGGTAGGTGCGGGGAGAGGGAGGGAGAGCACCACAAGGGCTTGCCTTCCCACCACCAGGCAACACTCAGCCTCATGACGTCGTCATCGCGTGGGCTATGACGTGACCAGAAAATATCATGTTTACATGGAACGTGCTGAGAGAATGACCAGGGTCATTTACACTCACGTTGCAGCCATTTACAGGACAAATGACCAGTTCTTCGTAAAGTATACTCGATAGATCAGTAGATAAGTAAGACACTGGCTGTGGCCTGTGTATAACAGGGGGGAAATCAAAGAACAAGTCTATAGTATAAGTCCTCAGAGACCAGCAGCGGAGGACGACCTACAGTCACAGTATAAGTTGCACAAGTTGAACGGAGGTAGCCAGCCAGGGTAGGTCGTGTGCCACAGAGACGAGAGGTACAGAGCAACATACGGGAGATACGTCCCCGTGATGACCTCCGAGGTGAGTATTGTTGTTTATAACCTTCCATCCATCTTGGGAAACGCCAGCCTTGTTTACATGAAGATAGCGTGAGTGTTGTTACCCTTGCATGGCGTCGTGACCCCGGACATACCCACACAACACCTGGGTCGTCTGTCACCCCGGACCCCATGTCCAGGTGCCCCAGGTGTGTGTGTGTGTGGGGGAGTATGTCCGGGGTCACGACACCATGCAGGGGTAACACTCACGCTATCTCCACGTAAACAAGGCGGGCGTATTCCGAAGAAGGAGGAAGGTTATTATGAGGTATCTGCTGAGCAGACTGTTTGAGACATGATACGCCACCCTTATCACTCTTCTGCCTCCCATCGTAACCCACAAATGGTTGTAGTGATATGTACCAATACCTGATGTTCTGAGGGTGACTTGGTCGATGTATCTGTGAACCTCTGTGGTTTAGCGGTTCGCGTTGTTGACCCGTGACGCATTCACGGGCCGCCCGAAGGCAAGTCCGCGTGGGTTCGAATCCTGGTCGTGGCAGCTGGTCTGCAGTTATCCTCAGGATGGTTAAGACATTGCAAGTGGTATGCCACAAGGGTTTGTCTTGGAACCGGTTCTCTTTCTCATATATTCTAATGATAATGATAATTGGCTACATAATAAGACATCAAAATTCGCTGATCCTTCTAAGTTAGTATATATATATATATATATATATATATATATATATATATATATATATATATATATATATATATATATATACACACACGCAACTAAGCTTGAATGTTTTTAGATTCAAACGGACATAAACTGCAGAAGCTGATGTCTGCGTTTGGGAGAGCATTTGAAAGGAGAAAGTTGATAATTAAACGTGAATAAAAGCATTGCTATTAAGTTCAACAATGGAGTGAGACGTTAATTGGAGTGTAGGTTTGAATGGAGAGAGCGTGGAGGAAGTGGTGTGTTTTAGATACCTGGGAGTGGACAGTGGGGGTGAATGGAACCATGGGAGCTGAAAATGAGTCATAGGATGGGTGAGGAGTGGAGTGTGTAGAAAGAAACCAACGTCTGTCAAGACAAAGATGGCTTTGTTTTGACTTTATAGCAAACCAGACGGTGTTGTATGGATGCGAATGATGGACCTTAGGCTAACAAAGTACTGAGGTGGGTGGTAGTGTTGGAAATGAAGCGTCTGAGGGCAGTGTTGTGTAAGGAGGGCTGATCGAATAAGAAGTGATGGGAGATGAGAGAAGTTTGTGAGAGAAGCATATGTTGGATAGATGAAGAGTTTCTGCAGGAATGGTTTGGTCATATGGAGAGAATGAGTGAGGAGAGGCTGACTGAGAGGATATACTAGTCGAAAGTAGAAGGAACAAGGAAAGCTGGGTAACCAAAGAAGAGCTGGAAGGATGGCATGAAAAAGGCTTTGAGTGTTTGTGTCCTGAGCATGCAGGAGGGTGCAAGGAGTGTATATGATGGATCAAACTGGAACGATGAATTATACAAGGAAAAACATGGTGTCAATTGGCTGAACTAGGGTATATGAAGCGGCCGGGGGAAACCACAGAAAGGTCTGTGAGGCTTGGTTGTGGACAAAGCATTTCGGTGCATAACATATGACAGCCAGAGAGTAGATGTGAGCCGTTCTTTGTGTGTTCCTTGTATACTTCGCTATCAAAGGAACGGTATGGACATCTACAAACGTAATCTCGTATGATTTGAAACAGAGCAGCCCCAAGAGCAGGTCCTACGAGAAGCCACTGACTACTTTTAGACGGTTTGAATAAAACAAAAGGACACTTGAACTCTATTCTTCTGCGTCTACACAGTCTTCGATCCACTGTGGGAGCTACCCTTCTTACTCCTGCCTGAACATCTTGGTATTTCTACAACATCTATTGATGGACAGCATAAATGCCCTCAGGCAATCCTAAAACCCACAATACACTCATCCATCTCTTTTACCTAAACGTACGATAATTAATCCATAAAAATCCAAAAGATTTGTCACGCAGTAAGCCTTCCCTCTGAATCTATACTGTCTCTTTCATCAACATCTCATCCTTTACCAGCTCTCATCCATTACTTTCCTAATCATCAATTCCAGAAGTGTACAGACTGTGCTTGGCGGCGATGCATGCCTGTAATCAAGCTCAGGTTGTCTAATGCCTTCCTCATAGATAAGTGAGACGTTTAACCTTCCTCCACTGGCCTCCGTCTCGATCCCTCCTCCAGGGAATACTGAACATCACTAGTGGTCTGTCTAGTGTTTCTACACACTCTGAGTACACTGGACGCGATACCATCATGAGCATGTGCCTTACGCGAGCCTGCATCCTTCATGAGCTTCTTCATATCTCGTCTAATGATCTAAATCCTCTCCTTGTTCTCTCCCTCATCCACTCCTCGTAATATCCTAGGCAAGAGATCTGTCTTCCTGAATATACCGTGGAATTAGCGCTCAGCTTCTTACAAAATCATTTTTTTCTGTTATATGTGCCTTCTACTAAAGTCTTCCGCTTGTGTAATTTCTGCTCTACAGATTTGTTGCATTATATGTGTGTGTGTGTGTGTGTGTGTGTGTGTGTGTGTGTGTGTGTTCTTCTTAGAAACATATTCCGTTAAAATGACCAAGTAACGGGTTTTCTTTTATCATATCCTTTCTGATTTTTAAGGTCGTCTGATATCTCTTTTTACATGTTTGGGAAAGTTGTGCAAGATACCTCTAAGATTGCCTAAACGTTTCCAGGTGAATCCATCAAATGACAGATTTCGTGGAGCAGGTGGGAATGACTTGGTGAGGCTAGGTGATTAATACCTGTGGGGCTATCGTGCATATGGTTCTGCACGCTTGTTAGTTGACTTCCACGATACTGGGGCATGTAACTGTAGTATCCCTGTCTTGCCTACAGCTACACGCCCCTAGTGTGCGGCGATCAACACAGGAAATTATAGAGGTAGGAAGAACCAGTGGTGTGAGATACGTGTTACCATGTGTTATTCTGAGATGAAGAGATTGTATGCTTGTAGAATTCACGTTTTGGGTGAGGCAGAAAGAAAAGACACATGGAGGAAGAGGGAGAGAAAAGAGTGTATAGATACATACATGTTGAGTAAGAATGAGCAAGATTTGATAACGGATAAGAAAACAACAGGCCTGCGCTCAGGGTAGAAGAGTTGTCAACGCCCAGGCAGAGGTGGCCGAGGGTGGAGGGTGATTGTGAGACGGGCGGCCGGCTGGTTAGTGGATGGGTGGCTAGCTGTGCACTTACAAGTTAAGACGTTAATGCATTTGTTGTGTCCATGGTACACGGGGTTCAGGTGTGTGGACCATAGCCTTGCCTGACCCCACGCCACGACTCGACAGCAACCTTCAGTGTCTCGTATCGACACGTGAGATAACCTGGTGGACTACAGGAAGGAAAGTGGATCTTCCCTCCTCCCTCACACCCACCTCCTGCATCCTTACCTCCAGATGCAAACGCAGCAGCACTGTTGGCCGTTCTGGGGAGCCCTGAAGACTGTGGCCCTTCCCAGAATTATCCCAAAATCCCCTGATATTTAAGGCATATTGGGGAAAATATGGTAAATGATAGACCTATGGAAGACTATGCCCTATCCAGATCTATACGACATCGTGCGCGGACGAGCCAGGCATACGGACGGGCCAGGCACACGACGTGATCCGCCCTCGCCAACACACTGCATCTCTCCAAGATTTTAATCTCACATACCAATACATGTATCCTTTTCTCATGTTATTGTAAGGTTTGATCCTGTTCATGACGCTGGCGGGGAATCTAAACCTCCTACAAGATGTCCATCCTTAGGTCTCTCACGCGACCTGCCTGAGCTGATTGGATGAACGGTAAGCTTCGCTACACGAATGTGGCAACCTCGAAGATAACGAAGAGTTTTACAGATTAGCGATGGTGGGTGGTACTGTCACTGGAGATTGGTCAGACTGCATGTCGCCACATTTTGCTCTAAGTATACTAAAAGAAAATAATTTTTCCTCTTATATGACACGCAAACGACATGGTTCTGTGCAAGTCTCCAGCAGTATGACATGACTGTGTACAAAAGCAGCCGGCAGTGCTTGAAAGTCATCCTGAGAATGGCAAAAGGGATGATAATGAGAGAAACTGAGACCAAGGCACCATACCACACGTCGCATTTCCACCTCGAAAGCCTCCAGTCACGAGCGAAAGTTCTTATGAAGTTCTTACACCAAAGAAATGAATAAAAATGCTTTCAAGAGGTAGAGGAGTAAAAGAGGAGTGAAGATCAGTAACGAAAATTCATTCTGAGGTGCAAATGGCCGGACGCTGTTATCACAACGAGAACAACACTGTGGTACTCACTACTCCAGGACCAGGACCAGTTCTCTCTCGGTGCTGAAGACGTCTTGTAGCTGGATGGTCCGCTGGGCGGGCCTCAGCATGGCACACACCGCCACTTCGTGCAGGATGTCAGCTGTGCAGTCCGCACCAAGACGCCATCTCGACGAGAACTTGGCGGCGTACTCCTCCCCTGTGATTCTGTGGCGGCAGTGGTACACTATGGCGAACTGTCCCCTGTGGGAGAGTAGTACATGTTAGTACAGTGTGCACTGTCCCCTGTGGGAGAATAGTGCATGTTAGTACAGCGTAAATCATCCACATTTAATAAACATATTGCAGGCCGTTAACTGAGCAGAGATTCGTTTCCCCCACCCACCCACTCCACACACACCTACACACGCCACACACGCCACACACCCTACACTACCCTCACATCCCATAGGCCGCCCGCCAACCATACACCCTCTGTGTTCAGTGGTTTACGAGAGGTGAATGGCAGGCCAGCATAACCAGCCACATTTATACATGAATTATATTTTGAATGTGATTATTGCAGTGAGGCTGTCAGTCGGTCAGGCAGGAGAGGGACGTTCTTATTATATTCACCACAGGTGGCCTTCTGCCTCACCACACACACACACACACACACACACACACACACAAACACACGTACACACCTGCTCTGACGTCACCAGGTACGTGTGGCAAGGGTTTGGTCATGAGGGTTAAATTCATTCAATACGTCACTTCAATTTTCACGGGAAAATTTAGTATCGTTTTATCTTTATCTACAATGTAGGAGAAGTCGTCTTCATCGAGTGACGAAACTTCTCACATGCGATGGTCTACTGTTCCCATACCCAGTGGTCCACTGCTGTCCTAAGGAGTGGTCCACCATCCTCACGTGGAGTGGTCCACTGGACGTGAGGGCGGCAGACCACTGGATCACTAGGTCAGAATGACTTTCACTCTGAGGCTGCGTTGTTGTTTACTTCATATATCTTGTATGAACAGTCAACTCGTCTCTTTTATCCAACGTCTGAAACATTTTCTTTTATGAATCGCATCCAAACAACAACCATTCTCTTCTACGAGAGTTGAAAGCCACGACAGGCTGGGTAATCCGTTGGTGGATGGCACGCACAATGATCCCGAAACACAAGTCGAAGCCTTGGAATCGGAATCATATCTATGAATAAGCGATTCAGAACGAAGATAAACATTGCCTTACGGAAGGCCTAACTTCGCCAGGTATCCAGCCACAGAATATCATAAAGCACCGACACAGGAGATGTGGGCACAATCAGGGGAACAAATGATGCCGCCGATGGTGAATGACAGAAGACTCCATGTTGCTGGACTGTCAGTAACAAGACTCTCTAAGGAGGGAACGAAGGTCATCACTGACGATCACCACTGGCGATCACCACTGACGATCACCACTGACGATTACCACTGGCGATCACCACTGACGATCACCACTGACGATCACCACTGACGATCACCACTGGCGATCACCACTGACGATCACCACTGACGATCACCACTGACGATCACCACTGACGATCACCACTGGCGATCACCACTGACGATCACCACTGACGATCACCACTGGCGATCACCATTCTTTTTCTACATGGAAAGAGAAGATACAAGACACAGAGTTGGTTGTAGGGAGATCAAAGGAATACGTGATTGTTTAGAACACCTAAAATCGAAAGGTGTAGAAGACGAAGTTCAACATAAAAGGAAACATACAAAAGGTTTCCTGCAGGCATACACAACACAAGGCAGGCTCGACCACACCAAGTAACAAAATATATATTTTTTGCTCATCTTTTTGAGGTAAGAGATTGTGCAGCACAGAGACGCCATTATCCTGGGTGACGAATGCATACGTGGATCGAGACTGAGAGGGATTAAACTAGTGATTTTAATGCTGAACGCAACAACGAAGAGGAGGAACAACCCAGTGAACTATGAAGGAACACATCTCGCTGATATCTCGGTGCAAAAAGCAACTCTCAGTATCGAGCATATAACTCACATATCATGGAAATCACAAGTGGTCGTGGCACAGATGGAATTCCACATAGCAAAGGTGACAAAGAGAAGTTTATAATGGACCTTTTCGTGTTCATAATGATATATAATAAAGATTTTACGAAGTCTTCCGCTTGCATCATGGGATTCAAACCAAAGACCAGTAATCACTGCACTCTAAACTGACATACTAAAGATGAGAAAGAAGCATCGATGAACGAGAGATTTAACAGATCCAAATACAAACTTAATGAACCTCAGATTATAAGTGATGATGCAACACCGCCTAGTGATCGTTTTACATATGAAATACAACAGGAACGGAACCACTCCAGGTTTTTTAGTGGCAAATGTCGAACCACAAGTTACGTGATAGGATGAATCTTGTGCAAAGAGGAGAAAAAGATACAGCAACATGACACAGGCATTTCAAGGAGCAGTAAAAACAAGAGGGAATGTTTAAGAAATAAAGGAAAGAAATATGAGACGAGACAACAGATACATTTTAGAATTGGCACAAAAAGAAGTTGAAAGACATGATAAGTGCCAAGGAATCGTTCGTAATATTTGGAAGGAGTTGGAAGAAGATATTACTGAAAATAAAAAGTCAATTCATCGTAAAGTGAAAAAAAATATAAAGAAAATTTTACGCCACCATCACCGCACGCAGCAAAGAATCCAGGTGGAACTGACTTATAAAACTGAAGAAATAAAGAGTAGAATTACTTTGCGATGAAAACATATTTTGCGGAGTATTTTCAGCACGTAGCCAAGGAAACGGTTGCGCCCATCAGGCGATTCTCACGGTAAGTAGTAACGAACTGAACGTATCAAAACAAAGAAGTCAGAGAAGCCCTTATGGAAGACAGAGAGTCTCAGGTGGATGATCGACTCCCAGATGTAACTCTCGAAGAACCAGACCCCGTCAGATGGATGCATCAGCCATCATCCATGTGGCATAGTGGTATGGACGGCTGGTGGAGGAAGAGAAGACAGCAGTTTGCCTTGTATACAAGAAATGGAACGAGGCAGAATCTTGGAACTATAGAAGGCCGTCTCTAATAGCACACACTAGAGAGAGAGAGAGAGAGAGAGAGAGAGAGAGGGGGGGGGGGGACTATACTAACAGGAAGGTGAAGATAAAAGTAGAGGGAAGTCTGGGAGTGAGGAACGAAAGAGTAATTTTTGATCTCTAATGAAAATGATTCTATGAGGCAAGTTGGCAGCGGAATAACGAAAAACATGTTACATTCGACGGATTATATCTAAGCAAAAGTGAGAAGCTCCTGAGAGCATAGGCTATACCAGGAAGATTCATTAGAACAATAAAAGGTAAACATGACGGTGGTGAACGCAGAGTGAAAGTGCATCGAGACGATCAAACGGCACGCAGACAAGGTGGCATACTTTCACCATTTTTGTTTGGACATTTTGCGACTGAATATATGACGAAAATATACGACGAAAATGTTGTAATCATAAAAGCGAGGAAGATCTAGAGGGAGTAGCTAGTGGGGTGGGGGGAGCAAAATCTTGGAAGTTAAAGGAAGGAACGAACAGAAGCAAAGGTTCTCTTGAAAATTCCAGTCCATTGTAACCTGATGCTCAACTGTCTTCAGCTAAAGTTTTCTCGAAGCTTCGAGTACCTGGGCGTCCGATGAAGCGAGCACAACCCATTCTGCGTGAAGAAGTAGAATCAAAAGCTTTGGCAGATGTCTAACACTTCTTTAGTCCACTGGTCCCGTGTGGTAACATTCCCTACGAAAGTGAAGTTGTTAATATACATATGAACTTTATGATCTACCTTGACATATGGGTATGATTACTAGGCCATAGATGCAAGATGGAGAGTCGATCTCAAGCAGCAGAGACGAATATCCTGAGATTGGTGTAAGACGTAATACGATTCGACCGGATATTAAATGAAGGAATATGGAATGAGCTGCAGGCTAAGCCCATACCTCTCATCTGCTGAAGAAGGACAGGTCGGATGACGTGGCAGCGAGAGATGGATTGAGGCAGCATGACACAGCCACAGGAACGGGTATCGTAAAGACTCGAACTAGAAACAAGACATCGAAGATACTATCTTAAACTGAAGTTCAACGAGGCGAGAGATGGACGCTGAGCGTACGCACCTCCCGGGGCAGTGTGGTATGGCCAGGGGACACTGGTGAGGCGAGACGACTGACAAACAATGTGTTGGATATTCAGCGTCGGGTGAGACGGTAACACAACGGCGTGAGTTCCATCATTCATGAGGTCTTCATTGTTTGTTGTCCTGGCTATTAATATGTATAAAATTCGGGGTGATGATGCCCAGAATTATTTATCATACTTTGTATTTTCTATTCATAGTACTGATCTTCTGGGGGGTCGTCTGTAGCATTATGTATATATATATATATATATATATATATATATATATATATATATATATATATATATATATATATATATATTCTGTAAGGATAATCGCTCTACAGAAGGAGTTCTACTGGTTTAATATCATTGGAACTTAACAGCACACCACATGGTTCATGGAGGAAATTCGCCTCGTCAAGATGTATACAATTCACACACTTTCAACACCCACCGACAGGTTTACAAACGTGCAGATCCTCTTACTGCCCCGTCAGAGCACAAACTAAGATGTGACCATTAAAGGGACCAAGGGATGGGGGTGCCAGAGTGCGGTTAGGAGGAATAGAGTTGAGTGGTGGGAGGTGGGTGACCTGGGTAACGAGATAGGGGGTTCAGTTCATTTTCCTATGCTATTCTGTCTCGCTAGTTCGTTCGTAGTGATCTGGTTGATGATTGGGCGTGCTCAAAAGTTACCTGAGGACAGGGTGAAGTTAATTATATAAGTAATTAGGACAGATTCAATGACATTACGAATAGCATAATCCGGTGAAGGGTACAGATGAGACTGGGACTGTTGGGTAATCATTTTCATGGCTAGTGTTTAACAACAGCATTACTATGGTTACCTCTGCCTACTGACTGCCAGTGCCGTTAATATCTTTCACTCCTTCCTTACATCTCCAACTTGGTCCATCCATTCCCCTCGTTCCTTCCACTTCTGACACCTCTATCCTCTTTGTCAATCTCTCCTCACTCATTCTCTCCAAGGGTCTAGAGATTTCAGCCCCTCCCCCCCCCCTCTCTCTCTCTATATATATATATATATATATATATATATATGTATATGTATATATATAACAGTAACCAAATTAGACAGTAACATGAGTGATTAACTGTTTGTGATACAGTCGCCCGCGACAGCAATACTCATTACCAATTTCATGCATGGACAAACAGAAACAAAACCCAGTGTAAATCTGAAGACACAATCCCTCACAACATTCTTTGGTACATCTGATCCTCAACAACAGACAGATGCACCGCTGGCAGAGCACAGCGAGCCACAAGAATATACCTTCCCCAATACTGAGGAACACTACACTTCCAAGTGTATTTTTCAAGAACTCGGATGACTTATGAGACTACAGGTCTAAAAGTTCAGAGTCACCATGCACAGGTTTGAATCCCATCTCCCAGGGTCATGGACGTCTTCATTTCTATTCAAACTATCATCGAAATATTTAGTAACACAGGGTAACATATTGGTCTGCGAAGCCAGAGATAGATATTCAAATATCATTGGATTATTGGTCAAGGAGGTCAACTCAAATTGTTATGCATTCCATCTCGTATATGCCTCCGGATGCATGACAAATTTAATGCTTTAGTCAAACTAACTTACATTTAGTATAGAAGCCGTTGGCAACCTGATTGACAATCAGAAGCCACAAGACTGTAATTAGAAAGGAGGTAACAGACCTCCTTGAAGCACATCAGTGAGATCTTCTTCTTCTTCAGCCCGTCCGACCTGAGACTGTCCTTTGTCATCTAGTTTCCACCTGACGCAGCTCTCCTCGCTCACTTCTAACACGGCCCCACGTCTTAACAGGTCGGTCACAAAGGGATGATTTATTGAAATGAAGCCACAGCTAATCAATATCATGGAGCACTCGTGAGGCTCCTTCCAGCAGTAAATCACAGCTATCTGCGATGCCCCGGCGTAGAGCCTCCCCAGGCCGTCAGGCGACACAACTCCCGCCCGACACGATCCTGTAGCCATAGCCGCCTTCACCACCTTCATCCACGAGAACGTCATTGGAAACCTCTCTCTCTCTCTCTCTCTCTCTCTCTCTCTCTCTCTCTCTCTCTCTCTCTCTCTCTCTCTCTCTGCACGAACCTGGACAGCCAATCACAGCCCGTCCTCGGAATCTAATCAGTTCTAATTGGGTCCCTGCCGTCTCATTCAAGGGATGGTCCTTAATATTCAGAGAACTAAGTGTCCAGACATTGCCCAGCGTTGGCTGGCTAGTCAGCAGAGTGGGACATCAAGTAGACACAGTTCAGTAAAGAAACGCCACACGGTAACAAGCAACTGAAACAATGCTGCCCTTCTTTTCATCCTAGGGTAAGTTCTTCACAGACACACGAGCCACGGCAGAGCAACTGCCCAAGTACACCGCAGCGTCTGTGCTGGAACATACTGGCCACAGACGTCGATCTGGAGATTAGCGTGTGATACCCAGAGGATAGCGGATGGGGAACGCCTCACTGGCCAAGGACTGATCATGAGGGAAGGGATGGTGAGGGATAAGTTGGTGAGTTAAGGAGATCGTGAGGGGCGGAGTCGTTAAGAGCAGAAGAGTAAGGGACGGGGTCGAGAAGGACGGGTCGTGGGCGAAGGGGCCTTTAGGGACAGAGTTGTGAGGAATGGTGTAGTGAGGGCCGTGTCGTGAGAGAGGGATCGTGAGGGACTGTATCGAAAGGGGAGTGGTTGTGGGGGACGGGTCGTGAGGGAAGGGTCGTGAGGATCAGGATTGATAGGGACGGGGTTGTGAGGGTTTGGGTCATGAATGACGAGGTCATGAGGGTCGGGGTCATGTGGGTCGAGGTCATGTGGGTTGGGGTCGTGAGGGACACAGGGAAGATCACTGAACCTTCCCGCCCCTCAGGGGCTCACGTACCTATACACATTTTCATATATATGTTCATAAATATGTAGATGACTTACATATAATTAGAATTGATTTACATGTAGAAAGGCTGCCTATATATGTTAGCATATATGGGAAAAGGATACACATATCTGCATAAACACACGCACATACCAAACATACAGTCACACACACAAACACACACACACACACACACGCATATATATATATATATATATATATATATATATATATATATATATATATATAGCCCACACATCTGCGATTCGTAGAAGGCACCTAAGGTGTATGGGATTAAGAGGCTGGAATTCCTCATCTCATGTGTCATCATTTCCCAAACGATAAAACAGAGGAAGGAACAGAATGAGCAGCTTTCCTATGCAGCCTCGCCACTCGTCACCTGTTCCTGACCCTACCTCTACTGAGGAAGGCGGCGAAGCATAAAAGAAAAGAAACCTCTGGCGAGGCTGTATCACTGGGAGTACAACCTCCCCAAAGAACGTGTCACTCGAAAGGAGTCTACATCTTCCTTGGTACTGGAAGCTGCGCAGCCTTAGGCTTCAGGAGCCTTGAGAAAGGTCCTGGGTAACACGAGGATTCTTTCACTCATCTTTCCCGCCTTGACGTGGTAAGTGCTAGCGACTGAGCCATCGAGGACAAATCCTTACTTGGCTTCTTGCGTTCCTGCTTTCAGAAGGAACATGAGACACTGGAGGAGGGTTTCCAACTCCAGCTTCCGTCCCTCTAAGGGACACCATATACGACACGCAGGAGACGCGTGAGTGGCATTCTTTCTCCCATATCCCTAAGGATAATATTATGTATTATTAGTATTCATAACCCCAAGACCCCTTTTATGGGGCTCTTGCAGCTGTGAGGCTGAGCTATAATCAGAAGCAGGGTAATGATGGACGCCTCCGGAGCGAGAAGTTCCTTAACAAGACTTTATTCCCTTCCGTCAACAGACGATGATAATACTACAGCCTCGCTGAAAGTGACCATTTCGCTCGCGTTATAACCACAAGCACGCTAAGTCCGGCAACACCTCTCTCTCTCTCTCTCTCTCTCTCTCTCTCTCTCTCTCTCTCTCTCTCTCTCTCTCTCTCTCCCTCGATAGATAGATAAACAGATAGATAGATAGATATAGATATGCACAATGAGGATAAGTCATTCACTTATAAGGTTATGAGATTAAGAATCTTTCAGAACGAGAGACTCATCACAGTCCACGCTTGGGGAAACGCTGGGGTCTCCCTCGTACTGGCAAGTAATTAAGGCCAAATAATAAAGCATCCAGCAACGTACGGCAGTGTTCGGCCCAGCTGACGGACACCCAGCTACGAATAACAACAGATCCAAACGCTGATACATATCTATGAAAATCGACGGCGTCTTAGTCTGACGTAGCAATATATTACGGATACCCCGAGGTTTGTATTCTGGGTAGTTCTCCGTCCTAGGTTGAGGGGCGACTATGGCAGTAGGGAGTGTTTGGCTAGGCATATTAACACGAGGCTCCGCCAGCGTACCCCAGCACCTCTTCTGCACAAGACTGAGCTCACCACTCCTGCAGCTCCGACAGCAGCTCCTGCTATACTAATCCCTTACCGAATCTCTTTGTTGATGACCTTTACCACCTGCTGTACCCTGGTCGTCACTCCCACCCTGGCCACCTCCCTCCTAAGACTGAGGAGGTGAATTCCATAGCCTTGTGGGAGAGCTTAAGTAGTGATAGGAGCCTGTTTGGTGGGGACGGCTTGCCTCTGGGCAAGGTAGAGAAGGCACGGCTGAGCAAGGTGCTATTCGGAAAACCAAAAAGGTATTTAACATTACTACATCAGGCATCCCTGAGGACACTCTATCCCTAGGGAGTGGAGTGAGGATACTACCCAATTATCTCCTGCGTTACATATATGGCGACTAACATGGGCGGGAATAGGGGGTCTGGAAACCCCTCTCCCCTTTCATTTTGTCACTTTCTGAAAACCGGAACGGGAGCTAAGCAAAGATCTGTTCTCCAAGGCTTAGGCTAGGGTTTCTGAATGTGTGTGGTGGAACTGCGCTGAAAGAAGGGAGAACAGAGAAGTGGAATGTATTTAGAGAAACATTGCTTTACTCTGATGTATAGTGACCAAGACGACACAAACGAAACGTGACCCAGTCGAGGCTATCTCAAGTGAAAAAAAAAAATAGTGAAAGAAAAAGAAAATATATCTTAGTCGGGGCTTTGCCAGTGTTTGCAAACCTGACTCTAAAAGGTAGAAAGGTAATATGAAGAGGGAAAGACAAAAGAAGGAAGGGAATTCCGCAGCTTAGCTGCTGGAAGGAAGAAAGAGGCATCATAACAGCTCATCCTCGAGTGTCCAGTCTCCACACAGAAGCTGTAGGAAGCGACAGTCAGTGTGGGATTTTCTCACGTACTCTAAAAGGCGTTTTCTTTGATTGGTTCTTACCGTTATGTATGACGCAGTTGTCTTAATAAAACAAAGTACAATTCAATCCGATGAGACATCGCTCGTGAATATTACGTGTCTTATGTTCAGTTGCCAGGCGCATGAGGTCCTCAGACATACGCAGTAAGGTGCGTGGTATATATTCATTCCTCAATGCATTTCCTAGAATCGAATATGATTATTAGGGGTTTTCATCAGTAATATCTATTATCTTGTACGTTTGACAAAATAATTGTTGAAGTAGTATTATACAGACAGCATGAACAATGCTAAGAAAATTCTTATGATACTTTATGCGACGTTGACTAAGTCTCTCGTACCAGCCAAATAACAGCAGTTGTTAAAGACTTTGACAAACTAAGCAAAACCTGAGAGTTTTTGACAGGTGACCATGAGAGCAAAAGGTTAATCGGTATAATGAGAGACTGCTTTTTAGATTAAATGAGACGTGATCCAAACAAGGTTACAAAATATCAATTTTATTTACAGCCAACTAAGACAGGGATCTAATTAGCTTTTGTGGGGTTGACGAAAAGAGTAACCAAAATATCATCCGATTTTATGTTAAAATTCCGTTCTTAGTTTTCAGGAAAACGACCTGAGGTTACCACACCTTCAGTGAGCAAACTTTGATGAAATGCGTCGGGACATTAGTCATGTAAACTGGATTAGGCTTTTAAACGTAACAACAAGTCCTTGAGAGGAACGACTCTGGTCACAACTTTTAACAAAAAATGAAACACGACAAAGGACGTTTATCTCCCATTTCTCAAAAACCACCTGATTTTATGTAACGACGTAGATTATCTTTAGGCCAGCAATAACAAACATAAATTATCTAGCTGGCCTTGACTATTTCTCTCACACACATGGACACCTTGCCCATATCCCCCAGGAATGGTAGGGTGCGTGTTAAGGGTACGGTATAAGCTGGCGATCCTTTCATTGTTTATGCGTTCCATGTAAACTTCAGATCCCACTTACACAACAGAAAAAAAAAAAATATCCCCCCCTCCCCTCAGGATGATGTTAATCTCTTCCTGGCCTTGTGTGAGCCAGATAACACACAGCCACTTGTGTGGGTCGACGTGTAACTCTCAGGGAATGAACCAGTTAGGGTTCTGATCTCGGGGCTAGGAGTGTGCTCCAGGTCGTCACCAGTACCCTAAGACGAGTTCAGGGTGCTCCCTTAACCTGGTGGCCACCGTCAGACCTGCCAGCCTCCCTACCCTGGTGGCCACCATCAGATAAAGGTCTAAATGATTACATCAAAGGAGTTGCCAAGAGGGGTGGGTTGGGGGGACAGGGAGTTGTTTATGATTCGTCTACACTGATGGTATTCACTCTCTCACCGTCTACCTACCTCACCGCCTCACCGTCTACCTCCCTCACCGTCTACCTCCCTCACTCTCTCGCCATCTGCCTCCCTCTCCATCTACCTCCTTCACTCCCTTAACGTCTATCTACAAAAATCCCTTAGAAGAGGGAGGAAATGAGAGTAGAATGCTTGGTATCTGAGGTAGAGTGGAGCACATTTATACGGCAGAAGGGTTTGATTACATACATCTGTGGGATAGTTTCAGTGGAGATAGGATCTTGTTTGCTAAAGGCGGCTTGTATTTTAACGGGGATGGCAATGCATGGCTGGGTAGAGTCTTAGAAGTAGGTATTTACCAGGAGCATGAAATTACCGACCCAGGAATTCAACTGTCAGATAGGTCAGGTGTGACTGCATCGACATGAGTCACACATTGTCCCCCCGAATCTGTGGTTCTGACCCAAAATGTTTGTGACACAATGACCGCGCCTCACCAAGCGAAACATTAACATATATTACACTAACGCCAGAAAGATAGAAAAAAAAAAAACGATGAATTGATGTCATATACCCTGTCACCAGCGCCTGATATACTATATCGAAAACAGAGATCCAGATAGATTCCGAAAAAAAATAGAAATAGCGAAGTTAGCGATCCCAGGGTAAAATGTTTTCTCTAAAGAGAGATTTCGTAATACTGGTGGTGGCGTTGTAATATTCGTAGATGACGCACTGCAGGCAAACACGGTTAGAAAATTAGATGTCGATACATAGTGGATTCACTGTATTCTGAATTAATGAATAAGATGTCAAGAACTAGTTTTGAAGTAGGGTACAGACCCCTAGACATTGTGCAGGGCCTTGTGTGATGAATTAGATCCTTAGTCAATAGCACAAAAGCAATAACTATAGATCTTAGCAACCCCAACATAAACTGGGGCCTTCTGACAGGTGACCAAGAGGGAAGCTGACTAATTGATTTAATAAAAGTCTGCTTTCCAAATCAAATGATTCGAGACCCAGCGAGGGGCGGTGATATTTTAGAGCTAGTGATGTCCACACGCTAAGACTTAATGAACACTAGTGAGGTCGGTAAAAAGTTAGGTAATAGCGATCACAGTGTTGTGATAGGAGGTAACGAAAGAGAGGAACCAGACTGGACGAACAAAGAAGTTAATGTCTTGATCAAACGCAAAAGAATGGCTTACAGGTATCGAGGTCTAGAGGAAAGAAACAGGATTATGAGAAGAGGTCTTCTATTATCTGTTCCTCTCGTATACTCCCTCTGTCTACCTCACTCTCACTCCATCACACCTTCTACCTCCCTCACTCTGGCGGAACCACCTTCATTCCATCTCCTCCTCTCTTAGTATAATGTAACCCCTCATAACTACCTCTTCGTTGATGGACTCCCACCTCCCTCACCGTTGTGCTGCCTCCATCACCATCGAGCAGCCTCCCTCACCGTCGTGCTACCTTCTTCAGCGTCGTGCTGGTCCTCACCGTCGAGCAGCCTCTCTCACTATTTCCTCTCATGGTTGCGCTACCTGTTTACCTTCCTTACTGCTCCCCTCGTAGTATCACAACTATCTTCACTGCTAATCGGCCTCATCAGATACAGCCATCCCTATTTACTTCCCTCACTGTGGGCTCTACCTCACTGTACACCTCATTATCTGTAAAACGGTCTACCTTCTGTTTACCTCGCCTACACTCACGTCACTAAGCCATTCACTGTTTGCCTATCCCACTACCTGACCCTCACTGCTTAACCTCTCTCATGGCGTCACCTCCCTCACTCTTCACCTTTCACACTGCGGTGTTCCAATTTACTATGGCTCTACCGTCCGCGATCTACGCAAAGGCACCCTCACTGATTCTCACTGGCTCCGTCCTTGCTTCTCACTGGTGCTGTCCTCACCCTTGCCTCACTCTGGACCTCTCCTCGCCTCAGTGTGACCTGTCCTCGTCCTCACTGTGGTCCTGTCTTTAACCTTTAGGTAGCGCCGGTGACAGCACATTACCTTAAGCTGTTTTACGTGATGTACGAGTGGGCTGCGTTTGCTCTGGACTTCAGAAGATCCTGTTGGCAATAGTTGCCAGTGTCTTCAGCACAGTGTGGTACACGTCCCTTCTTGTACCTCTGTATTATTTCAACTAACTCTCGCAATTACCCATTTATATCTTATTATTTAGATTACTGATCATAAATGACTCTTTTTATGTTATTGTTTTCGGTAATATACAGTGCTAACGCTTGATGACGCAGGAGCCTCGGGATTTAGAATCTTTTAAGATCTTTGTGTTGAGAGGCGACTAATATCTGGGCTTACCTAAGCCATACCTGGTGGGCTGCGGCCTCCCTACCGTCGCTACGTGAGGCAAGCTGCGGCCTTCCTACCGCCTCCTCACATCCCTCTTACGTGAGGCAGGCTGCGGCCCCCCACCCGCAGCTCAGCAACCCCTCTACGTAAGGTAGGCTGCGGCCTCCCAAACCCCGCCTCACAACCTTCTACGTGAGGCTTATGGCTGCAAGCCTTACATCATCTACCATGAGAACCCTAGACTTACCTCAGCCTCCCACCTGCACGTATCCACATGAACCATACATTTACGCATGTATGTCCACCTGAGCCTCCCTCATATACATGTCCATCCTGGACTTTGAGGAATGAAAGTCCACACAAATATATATATATGGTCTGCCAGATTTGTGTCAGATTTCCCTTCGGACGTCGTCTGACCCATCTTGACCCGTGGGAGTGGAGGAGGTAGGGGGGTTACACTGGCACAGCGAGGCCTGGGGCGGTGTGGGCCAGGTGAGAGCCACAGACGGGGTGGCCAGGGGCGGTGGCCGCCTGCCGTGGCCCCTGACATATATGGCAGCTTATGTAAGCTCGGCCGCCCGCCCACCCGTAACACTTTTAAACTATCATTATACAGTGATGTGTTATCCCAGCAGCGATGAGCTGGCCGGGTGATGTGCTAGCCTGAAAAGACGATATCATAGGGACGATGTCTTAATCTTGAGGATAGATGGGATAACCCCGCCAGTGATGGATAGTGCAGAGGCCGATGCAATAACTCTGGACGATGGGATAACCGGAGAAGGTTTTGTAATCCCGGTGGCGACGTGTGTTCTACGGTGATGTAGTGGGAGTGAGTTGTTGTCGTCCTAAAGTTAAAAATCGACGATGCTTTTACTGCTGGTCAATATGACAATCGTGGAAAAGAAAAAGAGATTTTAGACTAGAAACTTTCAGTGATCATCGCTTTGCTCATGACAGAATAAGCCACGATGGCATCGTAAAAGATGTAGACGTAGCCTGGGAAAGGTTCCGTAAGATATTCAGAGCAGAGGAGGAAGGAGATGTGCCAGTGAGCAGCATACGTTCAGTTTCCATAACTGAGCCATAATGGTGGAAAAGTGGGAAAATAATAAATTGTCTCCTTTCAAAGACAATGTCACACTAAGAAATCTCAAAAGGAGCAATAGCTAACATGAGAAAATCATCTGTGCGTCGAAAAAGTAAAAACCTTACTCATCAAAGCAAACATCGAACACGAAGCACATTCTGCTGAAAATGGCAAAACAAGCCTTACAAAATTGCAGGATTGTATTCGAAGCACAAGAGTCGCTCACCAGTCAATTGGTTCATTAATTACGGTAAATGATGACTTGGTTCAAGACACTGAAGCCATGTCAAAAATCGTGATATCTTTTTTCTTATTTGTATTTACTTCTGAACCAATAACTCTTAATCCAGATCCAGTCCCATTGCTAGTTAGGGAGAACATTTTGCAACATTGTCACATACACGTTTAAAGACATACCATCAGCATCATATTGAATGACAGTAAATACGATGACAGGTTCTATTAAGAATATCTAAGATTAATGGAAGAAGCTGAAAACAATGAGATAGCTAAGCGTCTGACTGGTCTTTACGATAATTCATGTGTGACTGGGAAAGTTGCAGAAGCTTGGAAGTCTGCCAATGTAACACCGATGTTCATCATACGTAATGAATGCTTACCTGGAAATTATTGCCCGGTTAGCATGACGTACGTAGATGGTAATCACATGGGGAATCATCAGTGGAAGACTGAGATTGTGAATGATTATATGATTACCACTTGATCAACGATTCTCATCATTGCTGTCGAAGAAATCATTCACGTCTGACAAACCTGTTCGATGTCTTTTGTGATGCAATTTTCATTAATGATGAAAATTATACGCATGTCGTCGTCCTCTGTTTAGATTTCCAGAATCTGTACATAAACTTCCGCATCAAATATTGAAATAGGAAAAGTTAAGTCACATGGTGTGGATAGGGTTATACGCTGTGGGTTAGAAGATAAGCTGATTGGCCTTAGACAAAGACCTCTGATAAATGGCCAAGTCTCAGATACGTGGCGAGGCACCACAGTCGTCTTGGAACCAGTTCTTTTTCTCATGGTTGTATCTCACCGCACAGTGACACAGTGCCGATACAGCCACCAGCGTCACGTACCTGCTGGCGACCTGACGAAGCTCTAGTCTTAACATTCACTCATCATCACAAACATCTTTCATTTCTCACGTATGATATAACTGTTTCATGGCTTGCGTCTCTACGGGCAGCGGTCTCGGTGGCGTCCTTGCTACAAATGGCTCGCGTCAGGCCAAAACCTGATCTGGTAAACCGACCCACAATCTGAGCAACGTAACCCTTATGGATATCCCTTAAGGAAGCGGTGAAGTAACCAACATGCGATGAGGCAGGTGTGCAACGTCAACGTCCTTCAGCTCCCACTTCTACACAGACGTGTGTAGTTTGTGTGATATGACGCCGTTACCCCTCGTGTCTGTGAGGCATCAGCTATTGGCAGTTGTCTGTTGTTACTGTACTGTGAGAGGGAGAGAGAAATAGCTCGTGGGGGCCCCCCCATCTCTCGGTTGTGGGATACTAAGGTTTTTGCAAATTCATTCACTCCTTAGCTTATTTCCTCCCTTCTGTTCACTGTAATGGGACATTAGACAAAGCAAGTGCCTTTGTTTAGACCTGTAATTAAATGTCTGAAATACTAAGGGCGTCATGCTCCTGCCGTGTCAACCACTACGCCCTGGACACCAGTATCACCTGACTAAGATGGCGGTAAGCCACGGATCTGCTTTCTATGATACCTTTATACAGCAGTGGTGAGGTTGAGTCGCCACTCCTCGCTCTTAGGACCTTCCATCCTAGGCCACTGTAGTCACCCACATTACTAACAGTACCAGTAAAGGAATGGCCATACGTTAATTATTGCTTTATCACCATCAGAATACGAGATCAAATCATAGAGAGTCGACGTGATTGGCTGTAAACACCAAACACTGTCCTCTTCAAGCTTAAAGCCTCTCCATCAGAGACGACCGAGGCTACATAACCTGGACATAACCTGGATGAGGAGATAGGTTTATGTTTACACTGTGTTCCCTTGGTGGTCTTAAAGATCAGCTTCACAAGATCGATCCGTGAGGTGTTTTGACAGGCGAGTGATGGCGTGTGGGAGACACAGGTAGTGTGTGGGAGACACATGTAGTGTGTGGGAGACACAGGTAGTGTGTGGGAGACACATGTAGTGTGTGTGTGGGAGACACAGGTAGTGTGTGGGAGAGATTGGCAGTATGTGGAAGACAGTGGCAGTGTGTGGGAGAGATTTTTAGTGTGTGGGAGACGGTGGCAGTGTGTGGGAGAGAAAGGTAGTATGTAAGAGAGAGTGGTAGTGTGTGGGGAGAGTGGTAGTGTGTAGGAGAGAGTGGTAATATGTAAAAGAGAGTGGCAGTGTGTAGGAGAGAGTGATAGTAGTATGTACGAGAGAGTGGCAGTGTGTGGGAGGCTTTGATAGCATAGGAGCCCCTGACCTGGTACTACCTCTCCTCCCTGACTGACCACTTACCCTGGTACCTTCTCATGCGGGCATCATCGTAAAGCCAGACGGATCTACCTTAGACAACATCATACATATCTCTAAAGGTCAAGGTGATGTGAGGCGAATGTCTTACATCCTTAAGAATGCGATGACAAGATGTAAATATCACTCCCACAGATACCTCACTAATTACTGTCGAGAATTTAATTGAACGCAACTCTGGCGTTAACGCAACATAGGATGAAGGATACGCTGATCATCTGTAGCCAAGGATATTGCAACTATATGATGGGGTGTGGGTACGCCCATCGGAAGAAATTAGATTTCTCTATCTTGAATATCACATGAACTAGACTAGAGTTCCACATCAAGTAACTCTTGTTCATCTGCTTCAAGCGAGATATGATACCTGGATCTATTTCGATCTGTTCGTCAGGGGAGAGAGACTAGATGTTCGGGAGACCAAGTGCAACGCTGCACGTCATGTGGCGTTGCTTGGCCTGCCGGGGAAGGCCACACTCATCATATTCTGGTCACCCCATAGGAGACCTTTTGTACACACACACACACACACACACACACACACACAGCATTACTGTCCATGGGTCAGCACGGGCCCGCCCGAGGTCCGGGCCTACATGAGTTCCAGTTTTGGGCGCAGCAGTCGGCCCGCAACCAACTCAGGTGTTCATCCTCCTGTCGGTGCTGGTCGTTAGGTGGTTACATGGCTTAAATTGGGTAGTGTGTGTGTGTGTGTGTGTGTGTGTGTGTGTAGGAGCTAGGGGTCACTAAGCCATAGACAGTGATATGAACAGCGGGTGGTGTGAGAATGTGGCAGAAGGAGCGTCGTAAACAGTGTGTGGCAAGCAGACGGTAGCAAAAGTGGTTGGTGGATCATGGAAGGTTACAATGGATGGCAGACAGTAAGTGTGGCAGTGGGTGCTGGGTCAAACCTAACCTAGCCGCCACTACCTCCGCCACCATCCTCGAACTGCGAGTGGAACCCGTCTAATATTTCATTTGAATAATAATTACAGACACATGAGTAATGATGGTGGCATCTTTGGTGGTCATTAACCCTAATTGCCTCCTGTGTTGCATATACACCAACGGGTCTTTCGGGTTCCTCGCTGCATGCAAATTATACAGACATCGAAGCTCGGTAATTAAATGACTTGATATGTTTAAAACCAATTAACCATATGATATAAATGGTAAAGGAGATAAAAATGGTTTATGGTAAAAACATGGACAGTACTGATAGATATGAATATACTTTCACACTGACACTGTCATTAATAGCTGCATCATTCATGTGAAAATGATAAGAATATTAACTGCCCTGTGTATGTAACATCTTATATCATCGACCTGTCTCCACCAGCTATGGTATGAAACCCACCATACTGTTACAGTACGTCTGTAATGTACACACACACACACACACACACACACACACACACACACACACACACACAAGGGCCTCCGTGATACAGCGTCTAAGCGTTACTGACCATCAGTCGGTACAGGCCAGCCTGGGGTTGGATCTACAGGTGTTCGAATCCTGGGCGTGGCACTCGGCTTGCACCCAACTCAGATGTTCATCCTTCCCTCGGGGGCTGGGTCGATAAATTTGTACCTGGCTCAGGCTGGTGTGTGTGTGTGTAGGGGTAAAGACGTGGTACATATATAAAAGGTTAAGAGACGGGGCAACACGAGTGTACAACTCTCCTCGAGTAATATACAAATAGTAATCACACATTAAAGGTGTTAAGAGAGAGCCAAATGTCGGGTTGAGTTGTTTACAATCGTCTGGCTAACGAGAGATGCCAAGTATGTAATACTGACTCCTTTTCTAAGTCATTCTTCAAGAACATATAACAGTAAAGTAGAACAAACATTGAAATACAATAATGCGAATAACTTAGGGGGGAGAAAAAGCCTATTAAGAAGTTTATTGAAATGTGACGTGAAAAAAAAAATCAGCCGAGAAAATATTAGATGTTTAAATTATTTGTTATGGGTACCTGACCCGCCCACCAGTTAACGCGGCTAGGATTTGGTCTAACCTCTCATCTTGGCATTACCATTCACAGCACAAGAGCTTGGCTGTCAACGTTTTGAATACTGTCTGAGTAAAGATTGTGGGTTAAGGTTTCTTTGTGAAGCTGTAATCACCTTCGTAATATAGTCTACAGCAGAAGGGAACATCATCATAAGGGGTTAGGTTACTCTGTAAGGTCTTCCGCAAGACCGTGGCAAGGGAACGGATGATATTCACTAGAGGGAAGCTGCATGAAGGGGACTTCCAGGGCTTTATCAAAGAAGAACTGGAGTCTCAATGTTAGATAAGTCTCTGATAATGATAACGAAATAGAATAAATACTCCCAGCAAATAAATGAAGATAATGAGAGGACTAGAAACATCCTCAAAGAACATTGAAAGTGTCAGCATGTACATGAAGAATTTTGGAATCCCGTAGATATTACCAAGGAGCATGATTACAAAATCAGAGAGAGGTTAAAGAACTTAAGAAAAAAAGCTAAGGAAAATGGATATTCTGTGTGGTAAGGGTTAGCGTGAGGAGGGATGTGCGACGCCTTCGAGAGAACAAAGAGAGGAGCAAAGATACTGTCCATTACACAGAGGTCAGTCACCAGGGATAGAAAAAGAGGACAAATGACTGGAAGTAATTCGGGGTCTGAAGAAATGACAGAAGAGCTTTTGTTGAGACAAAAGAGATGGTTGGGTGGACTGTGTGTGTGTGTTCTTGGACTGCCAGAAGACATCATATACTCACTCTTTTACACGGGAAGTTGGCAGGGAAACTGAAACTTCAGACTGTCATCACGGAAAAACTCCTTTGTTGGATCGTAGAATGTCTAGTATAAGGTAAGCAGAGGAGACGTGTGTCTGACTGGGCTGGGGTTAAGAATGGCATTCCGTCACCAATCCCTTCACCCTTGACATCCCCCACCCTCACCCTGAAACCCAGGAAATTTGCTCGAGACTTAGATTGCTAGCAACTGCCATTGTCAAGCATCTGGTCGGAACTATATCATCTTAGTAAGTAGCACTATAGGTAGGTCGTGTGGAGTCGAACCCACTGTAGAAACAATAGACTCGTGGATGAGGATGAAAAAAAAAAGAGAAGAATCTTATATTTGCCGTAAGTTTATGAAACATTCATTGTTTACGTAAACTTAATAGACAACAACGCAATCAGCACTACCCCAGCATCCCAGAGACCATTACTGTTAGACCAACAAAAACACTGGACGAAATGAAAATTATCTTTTCTTTTTGTGGCTGAGACGGCACGGGCGACTGGATGACCTAATCATGGCTGTCTCGTATATATATATATATATATATTGCAATAGTTTACAGTGGTGCTCGCATTATAGTATTTGCTTTTCCTCGTGGTTATCAGCATATATATATATATATATATATATATATATATATATATATATATATATATATATATATACCATATTATATATATATATATATATATATATATATATATATATATATATATATATATATATATATATATATATATATATACCATATTATATTACATACACTTCTGAACCTCAAGTTGTTCAAATCTATCTAGGAGTGCAGGTTAGTTTGATGTGTTTCCTGATCGCGTTTTCAAACACACATAATTCACACTGTTTCTTGAAACCCGTGTTGCAGTGCACACTTAATGACAACAATAAAGCAAGAGAAGCCAACCACTGCAGATCCAATGTGGGTCTTCGCGAGCCTAGGTGCAACATTCCATCACCCCTTGTAAGGTGGTCGTTCCTGATATGGTTTCACCTTCGCAGGTGCGTGGTAGGTCCTCTTGTGCCAGACCAGTAGCCTCCCTGCTTATCTTGGTCGACCCGTGGCCAGTCTCCCACATTACCTGGACTATGTATGGGTATCATTAACAAAACGTGTATGAGAGTAGGAAACTTTGCATTCGTGATGCTCATGGCTCTTTAAACTCATACTTCTGTCTAATGCGCTTTAGAATTTACGTCATTTTATTTAATTCACGTTGCTTGTTCCGTGAGTTTATTTTCCTTTCACGTCGTGCCTGACTCTTCCACCACTCATCTTTCCAGTTGTGGCCTCCGGTGCTGACGATCTGTGTCAAAGATCTGGTCAACATTACCACTATCGTGACCCTTGAGGGACATGAAAGTGATTACCATCACTCCACCTCACTCCATCCTAATTTTCTTTCATTAATGTGGCTAGGTCAAAGACTTGTCTCCCCCTCTCTCTCTCTCTCTCTCTCTCTCTCTCTCTCTCTCTCTCTCTCTCTCTCTCTCTCTCTCTCTAACTCATCCTTCTTGAGCATGGTATCATATGGTTCTAAGTTTGACTCAAGTCGAAGTAAATCACGTTGATGGTTTCAACAACCATAGCCTTTAAGGACTCCACTTTCTGCTTTCGTCCAGTACGAGAAGGCTCTTGTGACGTGTTTTTGCTCCCTCCCGGTCAGGTACCTCTGGATCTTTTTTAAGAAATCCTACCCCCTTAAGGCAGCCTGGTATTCTAACGCCTTGATCACCTCGTTGTGCAGCACAGTATCAGATGCCGTTTAGCCGTCCAGAAATACACAGCCAAACCGTCCGTCTCCCAAGAGTATTATCGACCCTAATAAATGTCTGGATTTGATATGTATGACCTCCTGCCTCCAGCTCTGTTACAGGTTAGACATACGTATGTTGACGCACCGGGAAAAGTGAAGGGAGGTAGAGCTGGCATATATATAATAAAATACATCTCAAAGGCTTGATCTTATAAGACTTCCAACACCGAACCTTATGAGGCGAACCTTTGAGCACTTTCTGTCGACGTCTTGGGTCTGATTCATAAATAACACATGATATACAGCCGTTGATTTATGTCTCAACTACCATTTCACAAGATGGCACAAAATGATTTATAACGAGACGCAAACCCTTTCTCTGGAGCTTCTCTTTTACCAGAGGGAGGAGCCAACAGGTTACGATTAAATTTGCCACACGTCATGTGCCTTTGTTCCTCAGACAAAATCGCATTCCTAATGTATTCAAATTCCTCTTAAATTCACACGCCTCCGTAGGTTAAGTCAATCACAGAAAGGCTTCCCACTCACCTCTCATTCTTCTGTCTAGTTCCAGTCTAATGAGAGAGATTTCGGCGGTACACTAAAGTTGTGAGGAGTTTAAGATGAAGAATGAACAGCAATCCGTGGTCTCCATTGTCCAACCAGTCATTACGTTGCACTCGGATCTGTTGTAGTGGTTACCCTACACCGCGTAAGAACCGCCTCACCTTTTCATATTAGCATAATACCACTTTTTTTTCGTTTTAATTATGATTTTTTTCCAGTTTCCGCAAGTTGGAATACTTCGGGCGGATAATCCCTCAATATTACCTTACACAAGAAGTTGATATCCTTCGCATCTGGTCTACCTTGTGTTTACATTCCACTTCCTCACCTTCGAGTGTTAATCCTTCTTATACTAATTACTAAATCGAGTCAGCACAGCCCTGGGTGGGTCAGGCTCCTACCATTAGTAATGGTCATCAACACATCCCTGCTTGTGTCCCACTGACGCCTCGAACCTTGAGGGAGTGAGTCTGATGCTGTCACGTACACATAACTTGGTCTATCACGACCAGCAGATGATGCACACTTCGGTAGGAACAGGTTTGCAGAGGGTGTTGTGATGTTGCCTCCGTGTGATCCTACCAGCACTTTGTTTTGCAGGAGCATATGAAACACTTATACTTTATTGGTAAAAAGTCAAATAAACACCACTGACAGGCAAAGAAGCTCCCCACCTCCTATCCCTAATCCCTAGCGACCTCCTTCGTCACCGAAGCCCCTGAACTTAACCCACCTCGTAATAAGCTGTACTTGTGACCACCTGTAAGAATCATTCTCTGTATTTACTGATATTCGTAACACCTTCCATGGATCATACATACAGTAGGCAGACATAATCATTATGGCATACAATCATTGCATGATGAACTCGAGTGATTCGCTCTACTCTTAGCCAACATGCGCGTGTATCATGTCATACAATATGTCCTCACAAGGTTGCAGCTCCACACAAGCCACAGTCCCGCGGTAAACAACCACCGAGTAGGTAGGTAGGCCTGGCGTTGTGTGTGGGTGGCGCTCACGGTCGGCAGTCCAGACTACAAGCAGCAGATGGCGCGCCTCAATACAGTGACGCTCTTGTCAACACAGTAGATATCCAGTAAGAAAGATGTAATCTGAATCACGTTCAGAGGTTGGAGGGGAGCCACACTGAACTGAACTCCGCCTGTAAGTGTATGTGTGTACAGACTTTACGAACCTCATAGGGATACGAGGGCATCCAAGCAGACACTGTAAGGCTAATTCGTTCACACTCTAGTGACGCTCACGGTCCAACAAAGGAACCATCTCGTGCCTTTAACGATACTGTATAAAGTATCAGAAGTATATACGTGTTATCATTATTGAATCTAGATAGACTTGACTTTCTCAATTTGTTTTTTCACTAAATGAATTGATAATATTCTGAGAACAAGCGATAGAATCCTTAGACGCCTAATCTAGATGTGGAAGATGTGGGGTAAACAAGATGCAGTGGGACAGACGCACAGAGAGACGGTAATCGAGACCGTCAATCCTCAGATGAGCCGGTGCCAAGTGGCCAACGTTACTCCCGCTCTCTCTGGTGAGCCGGTTTACGTGAGATGGTTGACGCAGTTCACCTTGGGTGAGCCGACGTATACCACTGGTTGTGCTGCTGCTGCTGCTGCTGGCGGCGCAGCTGGAGATGAAGGGTTTTGTCATGATAGTGAGTCATGGACCCTGCGGGATGACGTCAGTAGCTCGGAGGGTGGACCAGTACTGCTCAGCTCGGGCCTCTGGCCCAGAGTGACTTCACGTGCTGGGACGATGGACCAGCAGTTGATGTCATTAGTCAGAATTTCTAGAAAGCATTCGATAAGCCTTCATGTGATACGGGTGTTTTCGTACATTACTGGACAGAAAATTTGAATATCGAGTTCAGTTTGGGTCGCTGAGAGATACCAACATGTTTCATGGTCTGGAAAACAACTTTCTTCGAGAAATCGTATCTTACTCATCCTAGAGACGGGAAGGTTTATAGCTAGACACACAGTGAGGTTTAAATATTATGAAAGGCTTCGACAGTGTTCATCTAAGTTGATATTTAGCATTCGATCAAATTGATTTCGCCCGTAGTCAAGGGCACAAACTCTTAGGGAAGCGCTTTACTCTGAAGCAAAATGCATTTTTCTTTTGACTTAACATCAAGAGCAATGTAAAGGTTAACTTCAAATTCTTTTGAAAGATGGCTCAACATGGAGTTCGTTTCAAATCCACCGCCCTTGAACTTACAAGTTAATTGGCATTATTCCTAGTTATCTATTTCTGCTTTCGTACTAGGCTCTTTGTTTTTGTTTTCTTGCTGTGATCGCAAACACCCTCGAAAGTACTCATTTGTTTGTTACTGTTTACATTCCCTCGCACGCCTTCGTACATCCCAGACCGTTCCTCTGATCCCATGCTGACGCTAGTGGCTGGGAAGACGGAGGAGAACGGCCCGGTCTGTTCCTCTGACCCCCAAGCTGACGTCAGTGGCTGGAAAAGGATGGAGCAGCTCGGCCAGGCCCGTTGCCCTGGGCTCGCTCCTCGTTGCCCCACTTCTCATGGGGTCACGTCCAGTAGTATGACTGGTATCATTACCAATAACTATAGTCCAGTTATAACAGCCCTGGTGTACACTGTAGCTAATTTCCTTCCATAACAACATCCAGCAAGAGATGGCCACAAGATGGAACTAGGCGGGGGACTTTTGTGTCCCCTGAGCTGCCAGCAGTTAATCGAAGCGAAATAAGAAGGGGTGAGGACATTCTAATGGACATCAAAGACATCTGTATTAAGCTCAACGGCCAAAGCTGCTGTTTTCTTTATGTTTAGGTGAAGGACAACTTTCAAATGTTTTTACAGGGCTCCAGACTCGGACAAAATCCAAAATAGTTATGATGCTGTGCGATGCATCAGTCAGAGCCTCCCATGTAGTGACCACACCACCAGAAACCTCCTCTGTAGTGGCCAAACATCAACGAAAACCTCCCACCTCTAATGGCTATACACCGGCCGGATCCTCTACGAGTGTCGTAGCCATACATCATCCGAAGCCTATACTGTCGTGGCCACACACCAACTGCAGCTCACACTGTAATACCTATATACTTGACAGAGCCTCCACTGTAGTGGCCATACAGCAGCCGGAACCTCCACTGTGATGGCAGTACATTAGACAGAG
Source organism: Panulirus ornatus (assembly GCF_036320965.1). Taxonomy (NCBI): domain Eukaryota; kingdom Metazoa; phylum Arthropoda; class Malacostraca; order Decapoda; family Palinuridae; genus Panulirus; species Panulirus ornatus. Next base: position 63,744,549 of record NC_092235.1, read on the forward strand.
CCTCCACTTGTAATGTTCATAGACCAACAGGAGTCTCTGCTGTAGTGGCTACACACCAACCGGGTATTTCCTGTCGTTAAGGAACCTGCCCCTCTGGACCGAGTGCAGCCTTGTCAACATGTAAATATTCATTATAGGTGACTGGTGGGAAAGGGGGGCGGCTGGGCACTGGGAGAAGCAGCCAGATATGGGCACAGCATTAGTCCTGTGGGGCAAGACATTGCTTCTCCTCGTGTGCTAGTTAGAGGGATTGCCCCGGGCGGCCACTCCACGCCTTCCTCTCCCGCAGTACTGGGGCCGTATATGGTGGCGCCCGTTGATGCCAGGTCCGGCAGGGCACCTTGATAACGATTAAGGACATCATCTGGGCCTGAGTGCTTAAGCCAAGCACTTTATATTGTTTGTAGATTTAAGCAACAACTTTATCGTGTTCGTCAAGCATTTTTATCCACGTGTTTGATAAGTTTACGAGGTGTGACCCCCAGTCACAGAGAAGAGGTAGTAAAAGCTTTGCGGAAGATGAAAGCCGGCAAGGCAGTAGGTTTGGATGGTATTGCAGTGGAATTTATTAAAAAAGGGGGTGACTGTATTGTTGACTGGTTGGTAAGGTTATTTAATGTATGTATGACTCATGGTGAGGTGCCTGAGGATTGGCGGAATGCGTGCATAGTGCCATTGTACAAAGGCAAAGGGGATAAGAGTGAGTGCTCAAATTACAGAGGTATAAGTTTGTTGAGTATTCCTGGTAAATTATATGGGAGGGTATTGATTGAGAGGGTGAAGGCAGGTACAGAGCATCAGATTGGGGAAGAGCAGTGTGGTTTCAGAAGTGGTAGAGGATGTGTGGATCAGGTGTTTGCTTTGAAGAATGTATGTGAGAAATACTTAGAAAAGCAAATGGATTTGTATGTAGCATTTATGGATCTGGAGAAGGCATATGATAGAGTTGATAGAGATGCTCTGTGGAAGGTATTAAGAATATATGGTGAGGGAGGCAAGTTGTTAGAAGCAGTGAAAAGTTTTTATCGAGGATGTAAGGCATGTGTACGTGTAGGAAGAGAGGAAAGTGATTGGTTCTCAGTGAATGTAGGTTTGCGGCAGGGGTGTGTGATGTCTCCATGGTTGTTTAATTTGTTTATGGATGGGGTTGTTAGGGAGGTAAATGCAAGAGTCTTGGAAAGAGGGGCAAGTATGAAGTCTGTTGGGGATGAGAGAGCTTGGGAAGTGAGTCAGTTGTTGTTCGCTGATGATACAGCGCTGGTGGCGGATTCATGTGAGAAACTGCAGAAGCTGGTGACGGAGTTTGGTAAAGTGTGTGGAAGAAGAAAGTTAAGAGTAAATGTGAATAAGAGCAAGGTTATTAGGTACAGTAGGGTTGAGGGTCAAGTCAATTGGGAGGTGAGTTTGAATGGAGAAAAACTGGAGGAAGTGAAGTGTTTTAGATATCTGGGAGTGGATCTGTCAGCGGATGGAACCATGGAAGCGGAAGTGGATCATAGGGTGGGGGAGGGGGCGAAAATTTTGGGAGCCTTGAAAAATGTGTGGAAGTCGAGAACATTATCTCGGAAAGCAAAAATGGGTATGTTTGAAGGAATAGTGGTTCCAACAATGTTGTATGGTTGCGAGGCGTGGGCTATGGATAGAGTTGTGCGCAGGAGGATGGATGTGCTGGAAATGAGATGTTTGAGGACAATGTGTGGTGTGAGGTGGTTTGATCGAGTAAGTAACGTAAGGGTAAGAGAGATGTGTGGAAATAAAAAGAGCGTGGTTGAGAGAGCAGAAGAAGGTGTTTTGAAATGGTTTGGGCACATGGAGAGAATGAGTGAGGAAAGATTGACCAAGAGGATATATGTGTCGGAGGTGGAGGGAACGAGGAGAAGAGGGAGACCAAATTGGAGGTGGAAAGATGGAGTGAAAAGGATTTTGTGTGATCGGGGCCTGAACATGCAGAAGGGTGAAAGGAGGGCAAGGAATAGAGTGAATTGGAGCGATGTGGTATACAGGGGTTGACGTGCTGTCAGTGGATTGAATCAAGGCATGTGAAGCGTCCGGGGTAAACCATGGAAAGCTGTGTAGGTATGTATATTTGCGTGTGTGGACGTGTGTATGTACATGTGTATGGGGGGGGTTGGGCCATTTCTTTCGTCTGTTTCCTTGCGCTACCTCGCAACCGCGGGAGACAGCGACGAGGTAAAAAAAAAAAAAAAAAAAAAAAAATATATATATATATATATATATATATATATATATATATATATATATATACATATATATATATATATATGTATGTATATATATATACACATGTGTGTGTGTGTGTTTCCATCGTGAGTGAAAAGTCACCTTTGGTTCTTCGAGATGGTTCCATCTACTGGAAACGTCCCAGTGGAGGTTCCAGAGACCGCTCCATGTCCTAGAAATATTCCATTGGTGGTTTCCGGGATACCTTCATGTACAGGAAACATTCCAGGGTTTACCCCATCGTGTATGAGAATCCTAATATGGAATCTGATGAATCAACTTCACCTACTTCTAACATCTACTGGAAATCCTCAACTCTCGTTTTTAATTTTCCAAAAGAAGGAACAGAGAAGGGGGCCAAGTGAGGATATTTCCTCTAAGGCTCAGTCCTCTGTTCTTAACAATACCTCGCTAACGCGGGAAATGGCGAATATGTATGAAAGTCTTCCACTAGCTTGGACTGGGAATCTCACACAGCTAATAGGTTGGTCAAAGAGAAGCCGCTAGTGTACGAGTAACAAGCATGGTCTACCATCACCAATAACGTCGAGAGGCTATATACAAAGAAAGATGAATCAAACCCTTATAGTTCGTGGTGGTTAGCCCTGTGGTGCCCCCTGAACGTGGTGGATGAGGCGGTGTTCAGGTGGTCGAGATTTTGATCGACTCCACCCAAACGACTCGGGCCAGCCAGGGGTCGAGCCTCGGGTTCAACATCTTAACTCATATTTGGATCGCTCGACAAAAACACTGTCGTTGCTAAATTACCCGTTTCTTTGTCCATCGGTAATTAAAAGATGAAATTAGACTGCGGTGTGTTGAGGAGACGTGTGGGAACCGCCTGGCTCGGAAGGGTGGTGCAGGTGGTTCGTGGTACAGCTGGTCACGCGGCGCCTCGCCTATTATCTCACATCGTGACAGTCATTATGTATGTGTTGCCCGACGCCACAGTGTTGCTTCTCTTTCCCTCTTTTGTAGATATTACTCTGGTTTCTGCTGCCATGAGCTGGCTGCTGCCTGTGTGCGCCCCAGCCAACGGCTAGACCAAAACTCAAGGGTGAGCCGTTGTGGTGTTTGTTTCTTTCCTTACGCCGCTAAGCTTTGGAACTCTTTACTTTACCTATGTTTTTCAGAAGAGCTACGGCCCAACACTCTTCAAAAGGCAGTTTTCCACTTTTTTCCCCTTATATCTGCATTTCTTTTTCTTTTTAAGCCTCCTCAATGAGAATTTTTGTCCGGAACTGTAAACTTCGACATAAAATAGGATAAAAGACGTTAGATCTTACAAATGATAGTTTACATGAGATGAGCAATGCATGGAACAGCTAGCGTGTAATGAGTGTGACGAGAGTCTGATTCGCCATTTTAGATTATCATGGCTATGAATACCAATACACACCTGCGCCAGTTCATGCCGAAATAGAATTCCTGGTCACTGTGTTGTGAATACGGGTCTCAACGTGCGTGTCCTCTCGTAGTGACCTTATACTGATACAGCGGGATGTTGTAAGAGAGGAAGGCAGGGAAAATGCCGAAAACAGGGACGGCAGGGAAAATGCCGAAAACAGGGAGGGTACCGAATGGTGACGGAAGGACTCCTCCACCCACTTGTCTGTCCTTCCTGAAGCAAGAACTAAAGAAATGGAAGATTATCTTGGTGGGCTGCTTATCTCATAGATCCTCTGATATGGCAGAGGAGAGAATGGCTACTTGTACACTACCAAGGGCGAGGCTCGTCACACGCCAGTGTTGTTGAGGTGTTCGGCGCCCTGTTGTCACCTTGCTTGTTTTAATGGCTGAGTCCTGAGAAGCATTTCAGATCCAGAGAGATGAAACATGGTCCAGAGTCTTGTTCTTCCCTTTGTTACTGACCGTTAGCTACCGCCGTCCTTGAGTGCTTGAGGCAAGATTGTTACCGACTTGCCCAAACCATCAAGAATGGTTGAATTAAAGTTCAGTTAAGAATGGTGAGTGGGTGCGGTGCTGCCCGCTAGCGGCTCACACACCAACCACTCACGGCTGAAGACATATCTTAACATGTAAGAGACGGACCAAATGTTCGTCCCTGTCACAGAATTACACATGAGCTAACGACCCAACACTGTTGCTGTGCTCATAAAAAATGAGAACGCCTACTTATCATGGCCGCCCCATCAGAGCCACGGAACAGTAGTCCTATGACTTCATAGATAAACTATCGTGGTCACACCAGTGACTTCATCCACTGCCCTGCCGCCTTCAGAGTAGCAGACGGGGTTTCCAAGGTCTGTACATGTCATAACTCTGTTGCCTGATATGGGCACAGCATCAGCCCTGTGGAGCGAGTCATTACTCTCCTTGTGTGATAGTTGTGTATGATAAACTCTGCCTGATGTTTTCATCAGAGGGTTGCATCTCGTGGATCCCCAGACGGTCTGATGATAACAGTAATTCTAAGATCACACGTGAGCGTACTTGACTTGTGAGTGTGTTACCGCTACGATTGACGGGAATGCTGTCTTTCCCTGTCCCCTTTGAGATGATACTAGCCACAGTGGTTTGAGAAAGCCACGAGACAGTTGAACGGACATGTGTTATTCTGGAGTGTTTAAGTCATCACCGAATTAAAATGAGAGCATGAGGTAAGCGGAGGGAAGCAGCATGTGGCCGGGTGGAGTCCCTCCTCCCCCCCTCACAACACTACCAGACCTGCCAGTCGTCGACACAACTGCTGGTGTCGTCTGCCTCACTACACTGCCAGACCTGCTAGTCGTCGACACAACTGTTGGTGTCGTCTGCCTCACAACACTGCCAGACCCGCTAGTCGTCGACACAACTGCTGGTGTCGTCTGCCTCACAACACTGCCAAACCCGCCAGTCGTCGACACAACTGTTGGTGTCGTCTGCCTCACAACACTGCCAGACCCGCCAGTCGTCGACACAACTGTTGGTGTCATCTGCCTCACAACACTGCCAGACCCGCCAGTCGTCGACACAACTGCTGGTGTCGTCTGCCTCACACGACTAACAGACCCCTACTTTACCTTAAGTGTTGCTCACATCCATTTCCGAGGTCTTCTAACCCCTACACCCCGGTTTAAGACCAACCTGCTGCGTTGCTTCACTGATCCACCAGGATGTTGGGGGCTGCTGTTTGCATGCTTACGTAACCACTACATACTGGCTGGTCTAGTACTTATAGATACTTAACCAAGACCATACGTTTTCAGCAGTGTTTTAAGCAGCGTTGTGCCCCTGCAGTTTAAAGTGTATTCTCGTAATTGATATTTCTCACCTTTTGATTTCAAACATTAGATCATACGCAGCCAGTCATTCGGGTCCTTTAAGGTATTAATGAGGACTTTTGGAAAATCAATTCGATTCAGTTTCAATCTTTATTCCGTGAAAAAGAAAGGAATGGGATCCCAGTGTTGTCCCGAGGTACCCTTATGTGTGTGTGTGTGTGTGTGTGTGTGTTTCCGGGTTCCGCCCGCAGAAGGGCACACCGCGAGTAAAAACCCACCACTGGCTATGCTGTGCCAATGGGAGTACAGTTTTACCAAAGAACCTCTCACTAAAAAATGGATTTCACATATCACCCTGCTACTGGAGGGAGGGCAGCCTTAGGCTACAGGAGCCTCTGAAAAGAAATCCTGGGTAACACCAGGACTCTTCCTTGAAAACTGGTCCTGGGTTAACTATAGATTTAGATATATAGTTGAATCATGACGTAATGCTGAGACATAATCAAATTCCGAAGGTGAACGGGGAAGGAAGGAGGTGCATTAGCTTGAGAAAGGTGGTGGTCAGAACAGCCATGGAGAGGTGGTGAGACCGGTGGGTCGAGGTGTCACTCAGGAGGAACCGGCTCGACAACAGGAAGACCTGTTGAAGCAGGGAAGAAGACCTTCCTGGACTGAGGAACAGGAGCTAGTCGGACCAAGGAAGGACCTCTTGAACCAAGGAAGGATTGGGTAGCCCAAGGGGATGAGTGTGAGAACCTATGTAGCTCTGAGGGAAGGACTGTTTGCAGCAGCTGATAAAAGAATGATCGAGAAGGGAGAGGATTACCTGAGCCAAACAACAGCTTGCGGGACTAGTGAAGGATGATTGCACGAAGGAGGAGGAGTTGCTGGAGGAACTGTTGGCATAGAAACACAAAGAAAAGTTTCAGATGAAGGTGGCAACATTGGAGGTCCAACGAGACAACACAGGAGGACCAACGTGACAACACAGGAGGACCAACGTGACAACACAGGAGGACCAATGTGACAACACAGGAGGTCTAGTGTTGCAGGACGCAAGCTTTGAGTACCTTACGCCACCAGCGTCTTCCTCTTCACCTACGACTGCAGAAGACCTGCATGGCTAAGGCGGGTCATTATCTACAAAGCAGGATCAGGAAGGAAATGAAAGCAAAAGCATGAAGTAAACACCAACCAAACCTCACGTATGACATAAGGAAAAGAAGTAAGAGGCTAAGAATTTGACGTTTCTGCATGAACCTAAAGAATGAAACCATGTACAGCCGACATCAAGAACCAACCTCCCACCTTACACATCACAACAGACACCATCGGATTCAAGTTCTGGAGCTCGAGGGGAAGAACAAAACTGAGGCCAATTCCGTCGCAAATCGGACACTCGCTTGGACCCGAATGACGTAAATGATCACACGAAGACCCATAACTAGACGACTCCCTAGAGTCTAGATGGACACTGTCGGGTACGTCCAGTACCTACGAAGGTGGACTTTCCTAAATTCCAGAAACATACAGTAATGATAGTACCAAGGCGGAAGAGACGATGATACGTAACCTGTATTTATTCTAGAAGTCTATGACAGTGAACGCCAACGAACCACGGAGAGGACAGGCAAAATCCAAGGACGTGACCGAAGAGAAAGGACAACTGAGGTGACATTACCAGACGCCAGCTATACAGAGCACCAGCCTCCCAACAGGTCACTCTGAACCCAGTGAACCATAAAGGACTCACAAACATACACAGTCCTGCGCAAAGAGCAACTACACACACACACACACACACACACACACACACACACACACACACACACACACAGTTATTTCAAAAACATCAAATCCTTTCAAGCAATAAATCTTAGCTTTACTCATTTTGGTTAAACTTTTCTATGATTTCCATTACTCCGAGAACGCTAGACCAAACGCATCCAGATCGAACCAAACCAGAGACACCCAAGGTTAATGTGGTGAGCTTAATTCGCTTTTGTTGTCTGACCTTTACAAAAAAAATTGTAGTTTCGGTTCAGCCATGTACCTAACCCTCCTAGGTAGCGTCTTATTGCTCTCACTTCTCCTGCTTCCAAAGTCTTCGAATCCCTTCTCATCTTCCATTCCCTGAAGAATCTCGAATCTCACAGTCTTCTTTCTAATCATTATCATGACTTTCGTAATGCAAGATCCGACTGAGATATGCTTCCCTACCTTACTAGTGTCTGGTTTGATCTCTAAGCACTCGTCTTTTTGGCTCTCCTTCTTCACTCACTCCTCTCATATCTTGCTTCCTCTCTGGCCCATCTGTCCCCACGGTCGATGAGGGATCAACGCGTGTCTACCCTGTCATCAGTGATGTCCCCTACATTGTGTCTCCTCCGCTCTTACTCTGTTTTATCAACGATTTTGTTACGTAGCCGATGGCAACTCAGGGTTTGGCTGTTGTAATGTCTGCTTCATTCCTGACACCATAAAACTTTCGAATTCTTAGCCTCCTCATGTCTTTCGTAACAGATTCGACCTGCCACTTTTCAAAAGGAAGGTTTTCTACTTGATCTCAAACTCTTAGAATGTGCTCCGCCTCTCTCCTAACTGTACTATCCTTCTAGTTCTTCTCCTATTCTTTTTTTCTCAGGTCTCGCCTCGAAGAGGAGTTTCGTCCGTGATCGGAGCGTTCGACGTCAAAAGATACGTATCATATCAGCGTCTGTCGCCGACGACGGAAGGCACTTTGCAACACAAGAAGAAGTCTTCCTCTCTTAAGACACTAACATAAAACGAGAGGCGATATCCACCGCTGGGCCTACTGGTGGTAGCACGTACCAGGGTCTCGAGGGAACACTATCGCCGGCCTCCCGTATTAGGTGACATAACAACCTCCCTCACGGGCGCCGCCGTGCCAGCAGTACCTCCTGCACCTCCCGGTCCAGTGCCTTGGCCATGTCTGGCCCACGATACGTGATTGTTTGTCATATGACTCCTGGTTCATTGCCTTGGCCACGTCTGACTCGTCATATTGGAATATATGATTGTTTGGCATATGTAGCCTGGCCCAGTGTCATGATCGTCCACGCAAATAAGTGTTGCAATGTCGAGTCACAAGAGTGGTTTGTCAATATCTTTCCGCTGCTTGTTGCTTGCTGGTTTGGAAAAGGAATGAAAGTTAGCTGAACTATGTACGGTTGAGACATCCACCTCTCTACACCTCATCAGAAGTATCTTATTTCCTCTTTCCCATTGGTCCAGCAGTGTAACAGGCGCCAGACCTGCCCCGCTTCTAATAGTACAAAAGTACACACTTAAAGGCGCCAGATCTCTCCCCGGTCCAGACAGTGAACCAGGCGCCAGACCTGCCCCTGGTCAGCGTGTGTACTAATCTCGTAAACCTTTCAGGGATGAATACATTTGTTTACACTGTTATAAAAACCATGTTAAGCGTTTTCCTTTTTTGCACTCTCTCTCTCTCTCTCTCTCTCTCTCTCTCTCTCTCTCTCTCTCTCTCTCTCTCTCTCTCTCTCTCTCTCTCTCTCTCTCTTTGGCAGCTTGAGGTCGTTACCTCATCCCGTCTTAGGAATAAGAAATCATTCCTTCTCAGTAGGGTTTTCCCCATGTGATGAGGACACAGTGGTTAGTTGTCCTCCTTCGCTGGTATGGGTCAGAGACGGTGGGACTTCCAGAGGCCGTCCCTCCATGCAGATGACGAGAGTGTTAGTGATGGAAAGCACCCCAGGTGGCGGCATGGACGAGTCACAGCAGCTAACCACGTCCGTATATGGTGGCAAGTCTCTCGACAAATACCTAACGAAATCTAGACAAACTTATCCAACCTTAAATCCTATTGACAAGAATTCTGTGGAGCAATTATTGGGTATCCCACTCAAGGAAATTCGTTAACATCTAATGAATCAAAATTAGATGGCACTAGCTATCAAAACCAGATGTCTAGCTAATAAAAGCAACGAAATTTAAGGCATACCAAGGTAGACAGGTCGACTTGGGTTACCACACGTGAGGTATGTCCTCTTAGCAATGGCCTGAATCATCTACCTCACTCAGCAATGGTGGTGTGCTTTAGAACTAACTCCACTATGGTCGGTGGGTTGGTTGGCTAGGTTGACTGATTATCAAGACTTTAGACTATTCCACTTCCAAGGTGATTAAGGCTGTCGTCAAGTCAAAACCGCTAATCGAAAACCTTGATCACCTCCTTCAGGTGTTGAAGATCGTCCTAATACCGTACACACGCTCACTACGCGTATAGCCCTTTCATCGATGGCGTTCGTACATGAGTAAAAGAAGTGGTTTTTGCCCGTCTTGGGGATGGGAAAACATTGTATCTGCTATCCACATCGCTTGGTCTTTGACTGTGCTCCGGGCAGATAACTGTAACATGCACGAGGGCTATGAATTACAAAAGATACTACAGGTTCTCATTGCAGTTCATGTGTGGGCCTCTCCTAGCCCAGCCATACCCATGGATCACTGACAGACTTCCTGGGGGCGTGAGACAGTTTTGAGGTGGGAGACGGCCACCAACCCTGTGGGACGCCACTAACATTCACCAGGATCCGGTCACTGTCCATTTAATCATCCTGGACCTCATTCCCCCTGAGAAATGCATATGTTCGTGTACAGATCACCTTCTCGCAAATAAGCATTCAAGAGCTATTATATCCATATTAAGGCCATATTCACCGTGTAAGTTATGCCTCAGACGCACTCACATTGGATGATCCTCGTGTCTACTGACAAATCACTTTACCTGTTGACGTTTAAAGGTGCCTGTATGTGAAAATACCATGTCACTGTTCACAGCTCGAGTTTAGTAAGAGATAAGTGACTATTTATATCCCTAGAACATTAGAAACTAGTAAATCATTAACAAAATTTGTTTAACAAATGACGGTGGGCAGGATGATGAAGCAAATCAAACCAAACAATTATGGCCATGTCTCTCATTGCTAGTCAGGAGCGGAGGGAGTCATGAGGCAAGCATCACGTACACCCTCCTCTCCTCACTCACCGGCCTACTGAACCTAATTTGTATGAACAAATCGTAACCTGAATAAATAACGCCTGGCGCCCCTGCGGCCTGCTGCCTCCCGCCATTAAGCCGCCTCTTGTCTCTGCTCTCCAGGGCAATAGTCTCGCCTCGTTCCCTTGACGCCAGACGATGGAAACTTGGCATTTACACCCAAGTCTCTGGCTTGTCTCCCTCCCACACCATCACGCTACCAGCAACATCCACCTACTCCCCTCGCTGACAATAGCTGGGCCCCTAACTCTTCCACCTGCGTTCATCTGTCAGTGATGCGGCTTCGCTTGAAATTCATGTTGTGTGCCTCCTTTAAACACAGCCGCCCACCCTCTTCTTTACATCCAGAGTCCTAAGGTTATAAGTAGGCGGCTGGACGGTACGAGTAAGAGCATATAAATCTACTGTGAGGAGTTTGAACTTCTTATAAGCTTACGTTTTGTTCCCTGAAACTATTTTGCCAAGCTATCTGTTGGAGATAGATGCGACTCGTTTATGAACACGGGTTTCCTGCAGGTGTGTGGAGGAAGACGATGACGCACATCCGACCATAAGAGGAATCAGACTCTCTAAGATACGTTCTGTTGTATTGGCTTCACTCTACTGTATGGGTTTCCAAACCACTACTGTGGCTCGCAGAAGCCCACGATTGTAGTTCATTGGAAAGGAAAGAAAAATCTATGTAATACATGTGTTATAACACATAATATTACAAACTTAGGCAACACACAAAAAGCTAAGAAGATTTATAACGATAGCTGGTTAAAATCACTATCATAACTTCGTCGAACACACAGCACATTTACATCATCCATGAAAACATCATTACTACCCAAAACAACACCATCACCACCCATAACAACACCATCCCCACCCATAACAACACCATCCCCACCCATAACAACACCATCACCACCCATAACAACACCATCACCACCCATAACAACACCATCATTATCCATGACAACATCACCGTCCATAACAACACCATCACCACCCACAACAACACCATCACCTCCCATAACACCACCATCACCATCCATATGATAATCCCACGCGAACATTTACCCACTCAGGGATCCACTCACACTCCACCCTTTCAACTCACACACATGCATTACACGGTAAAATCTCCTCACTGCATCAAGTAGCTCTCCATATATACAATATATCCCGTCACACTCTCAACACTCTCAAACCCTTTTCCCAAGTCCATAGACGCCATATATAATTCACCTCTTACCACAGGCATTTTTCCACACACACATTCTTCATAGCACACACCTCTACCCTCCTGTGCTCCTCAGTAAGGCGCTCTATGCAAAACGCCATATCTAAATGCGTCTTTATTGTTCAGAGCAGTTTGTAAAACTGGTTGGGAACTTTTTTCCGTCCACCTGTTCCTTAAGAAGTTTCACGGCAGTGTCCTCGGATATATATATATATATATATATATATATATATATATATATATATATATATATATATATAGATCGATAGATAGATAGATAGATAGAAATATATAGAGAGTTAATGAGAAAGCCTTGGTTACTGCATTCAATTGTCCGTGCCGTCTCAGCTAACATACATACGTGTATATATATATATATATATATATATATATATATATATATATATATATATATATATATATATATATAGTTATCAAAACTCAGTTATATCTTATCGTGCCCATACACACACAAGTTGTACACAAACCTACGGACATCACTATTCACATTTCGGTGAATTAACCATCAATTTCCCTCTATGCTTTCCACGCCTCAGCGTGCTAATCAGTACAGATTCTAGCAATGACAACGACTGAATATTCGTGACTTTTTCCCCATGTTAACAGCGTGGTAACTCTCGTTAAGTGTTGCCCCCTAACCCCATGAGAGGCCTTGTCTCTGATGTGTGGTGAGCGTTGCCGGTAAGGTTTCCCCGTCTGTATCCGACCCTGGCCCGGGGCACGCCTCGCCTGGCATAATGTTCTCTCCTGACGTAGTTGTGTGTGTGTGTGAGAGTGAGTGTAGGGCAGTACTACACACATACCTGTGGAGAGGGAGGGGCATGAAGTAAGATGTCTGTACGTAACACTGGAACAAATATAGGTTAACATCACAGTCGATGACAGCACGACTCCTCCCAAAGGCTAGGCAACTGTCACGTTCGAATTGTTCTCTGGAGAAAATGATCATTTTGCAAAATAATGGTCATGTATGTGGATCCGCTGACCTTACCGTATAGCTCGGGATGATGCAACATACCATGAAAATAGACTAGATGATAGACAGGTTGCTGCAAGTGTGAGTAACACAGTCACCAACAAACCACCTCAAACCTCGTCTGTGAACAAAGTAACATTATATGCTAAGCTTAGGTAGCGACGGGTCCCCGACCTAGGAGGAGGCTTGTCCCTTGCCTGAGTCCCCAGCCTGGATGACGGAGGGTCTTCGCCTGGTCTCCAGGAACCGGGAGACAAATCCTCGAATAGTGATACATGGAGTTCTCCAGATTCTGAGG
>NC_092235.1:64067583-64070083 GCF_036320965.1 Panulirus ornatus
AAGGTTATTAGGTTTAGCAGAGTAGAGGGACAGGTTTTTGGGTGTGAATTGAATGAAGAAAATTTGGAAGAAGTGAAGTGTTTTAGATACCTGCAAGATGCCATGGCAGTGTAATGGAACAATAGAAGCAGGGAGAAGGCTTAAGTTTCAGGGAGCATTGAGGAATGTGTGGAAAGAGAGTTTGTCATCTGGGAGGGTAAAAACGGGTTTGTTTGAAGGTTTAGAAGTCAACAGTGTGTATGGATTTGAGACATGTTGTAGATGAAGATGTGCAGAGGAGGTGGATGTGATCGAAATGAATTGATTGAGGTCAGTATGTTGTACGGAGTGGTTTGATCAAGTAAGTACTGAAAGGGTAGAAGAGAGGTTTGGTTAATAGTATCAGTGTGGTTAAGAGAGATGAAGAATGTGTGCAGAAATGGTTTGGACATATGGAGAAAATGATGAGGAGATGTTGACAAAGGGGATATATTTGTCAGAAGTGGATGGACAAGGAAAAGGGTTAGACCAAATTGGAAATGGAAGAGCGGACTGAAAAAGGTCATGAGTGATTAGGTCCTGTACATGCAGGACGAGGGTCTTGCACGGGATAAAGTGAGTTGGAATTTGATGGTGTACAGGGGTCAACCTTCTGTCAGCAGACTGAACCAAGGAGCTTTGAAGCAGCTTAGGGAAACCATGGAAAGGTCTTTGGAGCCTGACTATGATACGGGCTGTGATCTCAGTGCAATTGCTACTGACAGCTAGAGTGAATGGAGCAAATGCAGCCTTTCTTCTGTTTCTGGCACTACCAAGCAAACAAAGGAAACAGTACACAAGGTTGGAGCAGATAGTGCCAGGAATCAATGAAGGCAAGCAAGTATGAATATGTACATGTGTCTATATGGTGGAAAGGATCACAACTGAGCACGTGATCAAGTATATTCCCATGAGTCCATGGGGAAATGAAACACAAGTTCCCAAGTTGCACTTTTTGTGTAATAATCACTTCATCAGGGGAGATACAAGAAAGAAATATAACAGTCAGTTGATATACTTGATTGCCGTTCCCTGTGTTAGCAAGGTAGCACCAGGAAACAGACAAAGAAAGACCCATCCACTCTTATACATATACATTATCTCGGAAAGCAAAAATGGGTATGTTTGAAGGAATAGTGGTTCCAACAATGTTGTATGGTTGCGAGGCGGGGCTATGGATAGAGTTGTGCGCAGGAGGATGGATGTGCTGAAATGAGATGTTTGAGGACAATGTGTGGTGTGAGGTGGTTTGATCGAGTGAGTAACGTAAGGGTAAGAGAGATGTGTGGAAATAAAAAGAGCGTGGTTGAGAGAGCAGAAGAGGGTGTTTTGAAGTGGTTTGGGCACATGGAGAGGATGAGTGAGGAAAGATTGACCAAGAGGATATATGTGTCGGAGGTGGAGGGAGCAAGGAGAAGAGGGAGACCAAATTGGAGGTGGAAAGATGGAGTGAAAAAGATTTTGTGTGATCGGGGCCTGAACATGCAGAGGGTGAAAGGAGGGCAAGGAATAGAGTGAATTGGAGCGATGTGGTATACCGCGGTTGACGTGCTGTCAGTGATTGAATCAAGGCATGTGAAGCGTCTGGGGTAAACCATGGAAAGCTGTGTAGGTATGTATATTTGCGTGTGTGGACGTATGTATAATACATGTGTATGGGGGTGGGCCATTTCTTTCGTCTGTTTCCTTGCGCTACCTCGCAAACGCGGGAGACAGCGACAAAGTATAAAAAAAAAAAATTTATTTATTTATTTATTTATTTTGCTTTGTCACTGTCTCCCACCTTTGCGAGGTAGCGCAAGAAACAGACGAAAGAAATGGCCCAACCCCCCCCATACACATGTACATACACACGTCCACACACGCAAATATACATACCTATACATCTCAATGTACACATATATATATACACACACAGACACATACATATATACCCATGCGCACAATTCACACTGTCTGCCTTTATTCATTCCCATCGCCACCTCGCCACAATGAATACCATCCCCCTCCCCCCTCATGTGTGCGAGGTAGCACTAGGAAAAGATAACAAAGGCCCCATTCGTTCACACTCAGTCTCTAGTGTCATGCAATAATGCCCGAAACCACAGCTCCCTTTCCACATCCAGGCCCCACACAACTTTTCCATGGTTTACCTCAGACGCTTCACATGCCCTGATTCAATCCACTGACAGCACAAGCACGTCAACCCCGGTATACCACATCGATCCAATTCACTCTATTCCTTGCCCACCTTTCACCCTCCTGCATGTTCAGGCCCCGATCACACAAAATCTTTTTCACTCCATCTTTCCACCTCCAATTTGGTCTCCCTCTTCTCCTCGTTCCCTCCACCTCCGACACATATATCCTCTTGGCCAATCTTTTCCTCACTCATTCTCTCCATGTGCCCAAACCATTTCAAAACACCCTCTTCTGCTCTCTCAAACCATGCTCTTTTTATTTCCACATATCTCTCTTACCC
>NC_092235.1:64072583-64130083 GCF_036320965.1 Panulirus ornatus
ATTTCTAGCACACCCACCCTCCTGCCACAACTCTATCCATAGCCCACGCCTCGCAACCATACAACATTGTTGGAACTACTATTCCTCAAACATACCCATTTTTGCTTTCCGGGATAATGTTCTCGACTTCCACACATTTTTCAAGGCTCCAAATTTTCGCCCCCTCCCCTACCCTATGATCCACTTCCGCTTCCATGGTTCCATCCGCTGACAGATCCACTCCCAGATATCTAAAACACTTCACTTCCTCCAGTTTTTCTCCATTCAAACTCACCTCCCAGTTGACTTGACCCTCAACCCTACTGTACCTAATAACCTTGCTCTTATTCACATTTACTCTTAACTTCTTCTTCCACACACTTTACCAAACTCAGTCACCAGCTTCTGCAGTTATTATCCCTGGGGATAGGGATTAAGAATACTTCCCACGTATTCCCTGCGTGTCGTAGAAGGCGACTAAAAGGGGAGGGAGCGGGGGGCTGGAAATCCTCCCCTCTCGTTTTTTTTTTTTAATTTTCCAAAAGAAGGAACAGAGGGGGCCAGGTGAGGATATTCCAAAAAAGGCCCTGTCCTCTGTTCTTAAAGCTACCTAGCCAACCGGGAAATGGCAAATAGTTTAAAAGAAAAAAAATATATATAAAAATATTTTAAAATATATTTTATAATATGTGAAAAGTTTTTATCGAGGATGTAAGGAAATGTGTACGTGAAAGGAAGAGAGGAAAGGGGTTTGGTTCTAAATTGAAGTAGGTTTTGGCGCCAGGGGTGTGTGAGTCTCCATTTTTTTTAATTTTTGTTTATGGAGGGGGGGTTGTTGGGGAGGAAAATTGCAAGATTTTTGGAAAAGAGGGGCAAGTATAAAGCCCTTTTGGGGGATGAAAAGAGCTTGGGAAGTGATCAGTTGTTTTTCGCATGACACACCGCTGGGGCTGATTCATGTGTGAAACTGAAAGAAGCGGGTGACTGATTTGGAAAAAGGGTGTGGAAGAAGAAAGTTAAGGTAAATTGAATAAGAGGAAAGGGTTTTTTAAAAGGTTTACAGTAGGGGTTAGGGTCAAGTTAATTGGGGGGTGAGTTTGAATGGAGAAAAACTGGGGGAAGTGAAGTGTTTTAGATATCGGGGAGTGGATCTGGCAGCGGATAACCAGGGAAGCGGAAGTGGATCATAGGGTGGGGGGGGGGGCGAAAATTTGGGGGCCTTGAAGAATGTTTTGGAAGTCGAGAACTTTAATCTCGGAAAGAAAAAAATGGGTATGTTTGGGGAATAGTGGTTCCAAAAAAAATGTTTTTTTGGGTTTGCAAGGCGGGGGCAAAGGGGATAGAGTTTGCGCAGGGGATGGATGTGCGGGAAATTTAGATTTTTTGAGGACAATTTTGGGTGTGGGGTGGTTTATCGAGTGAGTAACGTAAGGGTAAGAGAATGTGTGGAAAAAAAAAGGCGGGGTTGAGAGAGCAAAAGGGGTGTTTTGAAGGGTTTGGGAATAGGGAAAAGAAAAAAAAAATGAGTGAGGAAAAAAATTGACCAAGAGGATAATTGTGGGAAAGGTGGGGGGAAAAAAAGGAAAAGGGGGAGCCCAAAATTTGGAGGGGAAAGAGGGAAAGTGAAAAAGATTTTGGGGGTGACCCGGGGGGGGCCTAAAAACATGCGGGAGGGTGAAAGGGGGAAAAGGAAAAGGGGAATTGGAGCGATGTGGTAACCGGGGTTGACGGCTGCCAGTGGATTAAATTTCAAGGCATGTAAGCGTCGGGGGAAAAACCAGGGAAAGCTGTGTAGGTATGTATATTTGCGTGTGGGGAAACGAAAGTATATACATGTGTTTGGGGGGGTTGGGCCTTTTCTTTCGTTTTTTTCCCTTGCACTCCCTTTCGAAAAACGCGGGAAAACAGCGAAAAAGTATAAAAAAAAAAAAAAAAAAATATATATAAAAATAAAAATTTTTAAAAAAAATATAAAATATTTTAAAATTATATATATATATATATAAAATATATATATATATATTTTTAAATTAAAAAAGGGGTGACTGTATTTTTGACGGGTGGAAAAGGGGTTATTTAATGAAATGTATACTCATGGTGAGGTCCCTTAAGGTTTGGGCCGAATGCTTTCTAGTGCCATTGTACAAAGGCAAAGGGGATAAGAGTTGAGTGCTCAAATTTCAAGGTATAATTTTGGGTTGAGAAATTCCCCTGGAAAAATTATATGGGAGGGTATTGATTAAAAGGGGGTAAGGGCTTTGTAAAAAAAACCCGATTGGGGGAAGAGCAGTGTGGTTTCAGAATGGTAGAAAGGGTGTTTTGGAAACGGGTGTTTGCTTTGAAGAATGTATGTGAGAAATACTTAAAAAAAAGCAAAAAGGATTTTTATGGAGCATTTAAAGGATCTGGAGAAGGCATATGATAGATTTTATAGAGAGGGTCTGTGGAAGGGATTAAGAATTTTAAAAGGTGTGGGGGCAAGTTGTTAGAAGCAAATGAAAAGTTTTTTTCGAGGATGTAAGGCATTTTGTACGGGGTAGGAAGAAAAGGAAAGTGATTGGTTTTTCCCGTGAATGTAGGGTTTTCGGCAGGGGTGTGGGAGTCTCCCTGGGTTTTTTAATTTGTTTTTGGAAAGGGGTTGTTAGGGGGGTGAATGCAAGAGTTTTGGAAAATGGGCAAGTATTAAATCGTTTGTGGATGAGAGAGCTTGGGGAAATGAGTCAGTTTTTGTTCGCTGATGATTTCAGCGGTGGTGGCTGAAATTTATGTTAGAAACTGCAGAAGCTGGTGACTGAGTTTGGTAAAGTTTTGTGAAAGAAGAAAGTTAAGAGGAAATGTGAATTTAAAACAAGGGAATTATACAGTAGGGGTTTAGGGTCAAGTCAAATTTTGGGGGTAAGGTTTTTAATGGAAAAAAAACGGAGGAAGTAAAGTGTTTTTTGATACTGGGGGTGGGCTGGCACGGGTGGAACCATGGAAGTGGGTCATAGGGTGGGGGGGGGGGCGAAAATCCTGGGAGCCTTGAAAAGGGTTGGAAGCCGAAAACCCTTATCTCGGAAAGCAAAAAGGGGTAGTTTGAAGGAATAGGGGTTTTCCAACAATTTTGTATGGTTGCGGGGCGGGGGGCTAGGGATAGATTTTTTGTGTGCGGAGGATGGATGGGGCTGGAAAAAAAAAAATGTTTGAGGAAAAATTTTGGGGTGTGAGGGGGTTTGATCGAGAAAGTAACGTAAGGGTAAGAGAGAAAATTGGAAATAAAAAGAGCGGGGTTTTGAGAGAGCAAAAGGGGGTTTTTGAAAGGGGTTTGGGCACATGGAGAAAATTTAGGAGGAAAGATTGCCCAAGGGGATATATGTGCCCGGAGGGGAGGGAACGGGGAGAAGTGGGAGCCCCAAATTGGGGGTGGAAAGAGGGAGTGAAAAAGATTTTGTGTGAGGGGGGCCCCTGAACATGCGGGAAAGGGGGGGGGGGGGGTTGGGGCCCTTTTTTGGTTTCCTTGCGTCCTGAAAAGGGGAGAACAAAAGATTTTATTTAAATTTTTTTTGCCCTTTTTCCCCCCTTTGGGGGTACCAAAAACGCAAAAAAACCCCCAACCCCCCAAACAAAAAAACAAAAAAAAAAAAATTTTTAAAAAAAAGCCCCTTACATGCCTTGAAAATCCATAAAAATAAACCCCTATCCCACATATCCAAAATTTACTCAACCTTCCCCCATTATTTTCACCCCATAAAAAATTTTAAACTTTTTTCCACCCCCAATTTGGGTTTCCCTTTCCTCCCCCCCCCCCCCCCCCCCCCCCCCCCCCACCCCCCCCCCCCCCCTTTTAAACCCACCCCCTTTTTACCCCACTTTCCCCCCAATTACACCGAAAACCCAACCCAAAAAGGCCTAAAATTCCTTTCCACACCCCAATTCCTGGCCCTCTTAAATGCCCCCCCCGAAACCAAAAATTTTTCCACTTTTCCCCCCCCCTTTTTGCCCGAAAAGCCTTTCCCAAAATTTTTAACCCCAAAATTTTCCCCCCTTTTCCCCCCCAACCCCTTTCCGCTTTTTTCCATCCCTGGATCCACCCCCGTTCAAAACCCTTTATTCCCTTTCCACCCTTAAAACCCCCCCCCTTTTTGTTTAAACCCTATTGCCCCAAAATTCTTTTTCCTTTTCCAATTTCCTTTTTCCCAAACCCCTTTCCAAAATTTGGTCACCCCCGCTTTTCTCCTTGTTCACCCCCACCTGACAATTTTTTTTTTTTATCCTTTGTCGTTCCCCCTTTCTAAAAAACCAAAAAAAATTCCCCCCCCAAAAATGCCCAAAACCCAACCCTTAAAACCCACACCTTTCCCTTTTCCTAAACCCTTACTTTCCTTTTTAACCCCCTACACACCCCCCTTTTCCCTTCCCCTTTTTTTTTTTACCCCCCGTTTTAAATCCCCAAAAACCCTCCACCCCCCTAAGGTCCCCCCTTTCTTCCAACACTTTTCCTTTTTGGTAAACCCTTTCCCTCACTCATTCTCTCCTTGAAAAAACCCTTTTTTAAAACCCCTCTTTTCTTCCTAACCACCCCTTTTTATTTCCAACATCTTTCTTCCCTTTTCATTACTTATTTGATCAAACCACCTCACACCACAATTTTTCCTCAAACATTCTTTTTAAACCATCCACCTTCCCGACAACCTACCCTCCCCAACCCTGAAAATAAAAATTTGGGAAACCCTTTCCTTCAAAAAAACCCCCTTTTTTCCCTTTCCGAGAAAAGTTCCCCCTTTTCCCACACATTTTTCAACCCCCAAAATTTTTTGCCCCCTCCCCCCCCCTTTGACCCCATTTCCCGCTTCCATGGTTCCTTTTGCTGAAGACCATTTCCCCAGATTTTTTAAAACATTTTTTAACCTTCCCCCCAAATTTTTCCCCTCCATTCAAATTTACCCCCAATTAAACCCCCTAAACCCAAATGAACCAAAAAACCTTGCTCTTATTCACATTTACTTTCAATTTTCTCCTTTCAACATTTTTCCCAAATTCAT
Organism: Panulirus ornatus; assembly: GCF_036320965.1. Lineage (NCBI taxonomy): Eukaryota > Metazoa > Arthropoda > Malacostraca > Decapoda > Palinuridae > Panulirus > Panulirus ornatus. Next base: position 64,077,584 of record NC_092235.1, read on the forward strand.
TCACCCCCTTTTTGCAGTTTCCCCTTTTCCAAAATCACCCTTTCCCAAAGCTGTATCATCACTAACAAAAACAGACCACTTCCCAGGCCCCTCTAAATAAAAATATTCCCCAATCCCCCCAACAAACCCCCCTTTAAAAACTCAAAAACCCCCCAAACCCCCCATTAAACAAAAAACAAACAGGGACACACACATCCCGGGCCCCTGAGAAAAATTTGTCACTCTCTCTTCCCACTCGTACACCCGGGCCCTTTTACCCTTTATAAAAAAATTTTTCCCTGGGCCCCTAGCTGCTTACCTCCCACAAACCCTATCTCTTTTAAAACCTTCTTTCGAAGCATCTTTTCCCTCCCCCCATATGCCTTCTTGAGGCCCCCCAAAAGCTACATAAAAAATCCATCTATTTTCTAAGTATTTTTTCGCACACATTCTTCAAAGCAAACACCTGATCCACACATCCTCTACCACTTCTGAAACCACACTGCTCCTTCCCAATCTAACACTCTGTACATACCTTCACCCTCTCAATCAATACCCTCCCATACAATATCTCTGGAATGCTCAACAAACTTATGCCTCTGTAATTTGAACACTCACCTTTACCCCTTTTGCCTTTGTACAGTAGCACTATGCATGCATTCCTCCAATCCTCAGGCACTTCACCATGATCCATAAATACATTGAATATCCTTACCATCCAATCAACAACACAGTCACCCCCACTCTTAGTAAATTCTACCGCATATTTATACTTGCTCACCTTCATCCATTCCCAGCGCCACCTTGCCACACAAGAAACAGCATCGCCACCCCCTGCAGCAGCAAGGTAGTGCCTGGAAACAGGCAAAGAAAGGCCACATATGATTCAATTGAGATAGCATTGTGGAGGGTATTCATTTGACCATTCCATCTTAGCTAGAAAAATCCTATCCATCCCTTGTAAGAATGAATGGAATTAAAGATTATAAAAGGCTTTTGGTTCTTGAACTACCATATGAACTAATATTCACATGAAGATTGGCCCATGATGCTGTTTTAGGCTGGTATCTCTATTATTTATTGTCAGGTATACAGATTGCAATTGAATTATTAGATTTTTACTTCCCTAGAAAAGTAGTTGAACAGCAGAGACATATAATTGGCAGTCTATCAACCCAGATTGATAGGTTGATGACTTTGATATTCTCATGTAACTGAAGAATTGACTAGTGTGTTACATGCATCTTGGTGTGTTATCGAGAGTGAGAACCATGTAGTCAAGCTTAGTCTATGTTTTTAGACTTGTAGATTTAGATATTCTCATGTCTGGCAAATGCTGCTTAGCAGTTGAATGGGGGGGTAATTGTTGTGTTAGGTAATCTGATCTCCCATTTGAAGTTTGGTAAGAAATCTTGTTTTAAAAGATACCTAAGATTTTTTTGATATTTAGATTCCTCTTGCCTTTTAAATGTTGAAACTTGATTTGTATTCCAGGAACTAGCAAAACGATTTGCTCTCTCATTTGGTCTTGATGCTGTAAAGAATCGTGAGGCCATCACTGCTCTTCATCGTGAGGGTATATTGTTTGCAGTTAATCCACTTGAGAATCCAGCAGACCCCACTGGCCCTCCACCCAATCTAGCTTTCCTAGAAATACTAACTGAGTTCACAAATAAACTCCTTAAGCAGGACAAGAGAGTTGTGTAAGTATATCTGAAACTTTGCCTGCAGGATATTAAGAACATTACAGTCATTATACCCGAAAGATTTTGGGGAGTCATGTGTAATTGCTCTTGACATATATAAGGTTTTGACAGGGTGTGGTATTAGGGTCTCATCTTTAAGCTCCCCTCTTTTGGCTTCCTTCCCTCACTCTGCTCCTTCATATCTAGCATTCTCTCTGGCTAGTCTATCTCTAGTTGTTGATGGATCAGCCTCCCTGCTTTTCTCCATCAGCAGTGGTGTCCTGTCTTGTCCCCTACACCTTTTCTCCTATTTTTCAACAATTTCCTCTCCTCTGCAAATAATCCAATGCACTCATATGCTGAAATCTCATCATTGCATTCATCCACATCCTGCAATTCTGCTCCTTCTTCTCTCACTCATTCTGCATCTTGTCTTAACACGGCTTCCTCAGTAAACTCAGGCTTGGACAGGATATTTCAGTGGAGTACACAAAATCCTGTTCAGTGCCTCCCAGACCCAATTTCTACCCATCTCTCGGTCAAAAACTCTTCACAACTCTCGCCTATCCTTCTTTGGATCTGTGATTCCACCTCAACTCAATGAACGTACTTGGCATAACTGTAACATCCACTCTTTCTTGGAAACTCCGCATTACAGGAGTAATTATATCTGCTTGTAAGAAACTGGATGTCCTGTTTAGATGTCAAAACTTCTCTTCTGAACAGTTGCTCCATTTATACAAGGGATTGATTTGTCCTTGTATGGAGTACTGCTCTCATATTTGGGATGGTTATAGCTCTGTACCCTTACTTGACAGAGTTAAATCAAAAGCAATCCTCCACATAAACTGTCCCAGACTAACTTTCAAACTTGACCCCCTTGCCCTATGCCACAGTATTGGTTCACTTTCCCTCTTCTTTAGGTATTACTTTGAATTTTGCTCCCAAGAGCTGGCTGCTTGTGTGCCCACACTGCCAGGTAGACCATGAATACTTAGTAAGCTGCTGCGTCACATGATTATTTTGTGGCCATCAGCAACTCAAGGGTGGGTTGTTTTGATACCTGCTTCTTTTCCTACATGTTGAAGCTCTGAGACTCTACTCTCTCATGTCTTTCCTAATAACTATGACCTAGCGCATTTCAAAAGACATGTTTTTCACTTTTTTAAAAAAAATTCGTGAACACTCTCCCTTGTCTTTTCTCATTTCATAATTTTTTCTATTGTGTAGCTTAGGGTGGAGCATAGTCCACTGGATTACACTACTTTTATACTCTCATGTGCAAAGCGTGAAGTATGAAGTAATGTTTGGCTTTGGTGACTAAGGAAAAATTATTGAGTAAGAGCTTGGAATGGTTGAGATCTGGTAAGATGAACTAGAATTTTCTGAAATGGAAGGAGAACCCATAAACATACTCCATAATGTTTATGGGCTATGCTTACCCAGCTTTAAGTTAGTAAAGTCAGTATTTCAGATGGCATACCTCCTCTAGTCCAAAGGCTGTACACCCCTGATCAAGTTCAGAATCTTGCTTGGTTATTTCTACTTTGTCTAAAAACCCAGATTCTTTCCTCTTGAAAGTATTCCTTGGTGTAGCTCATCTTCATGAAAGGAGACCATTCTGACCCTTCCAATTTTTTTTTATACTTTGTCGCTGTCTCCCGCGTTTGCGTTTGAATTTATTCCAGCTTTTATTTATCTCATTTTTATTTCCATGTCAATCAGACTTTGTCCTCGAGAATATCTTTGTTCTCTCCTTTTACAGTCTTGCATATTTGGATCGCCGCATTGCTGCTGGGATGCCTAGTTCTCGTGGTGAGGACTGGCAACCACTTCTTATGTACCGCAATTCCTTGGTTCATGGGGAGGGTGATCAACCGCCACAAACGTCAAAACGTGCTTATACAAGGAAACGTAAACATGGTAGGTGGCTTTTCTATCTATATATGTGTTTTCGAGTAAGGCATCTGTATGGGTAGGAAGGGAGGAAGGAGAGTGGTTCCTAGTGAAGATAGGTCTGTCCCAAGGGTTTGTAATGTCATTTACTTTTGTAGATGACTTAGCTCTGATGGTAGACTCCAGATACAATCTCCAGAAGCTGGTGACAGAGCTTAATTAAGAGTGTTTGTGATAGGTGAAAGTTAAGAATAAATGTGAATGAGAGTAGGGTAATAAGGTGCAATAGGGGAATGAAATAAACTTCTTTTAATGTGCTTTTGAATGGTGAGGATATGAAGGAAGATGTGTTTTCTTCATTATCAGTAAATCTGCCACCTTTGTTTTAGAAGGGCATTTATAACACTTAGGTTGACAAACGTAAGATTTTTGCATTCAAACGATTGGCATTGAAGTTTAAAAGTCCATACTTAAAACACAAAGTGCTGCAGGTGTGTTAAGGATTGAAATGCCAGGGGGAGGGCAGATCAAGGAGTGAAGGAGGCTTTACAGTTAGAGTCATGCATGTGATGGAATGAATTATGACTGATATGGTTTAATGTAGGCAATGTGCAATATCAGTGGGCTGAACTATTATATATGAAACAGTCAAGTTAAACCATGGAATGGTCTGTGGATCTTGGCAGTAGATGATAGTCTTTGGCTTTGGTACATTATGTGTAACATGTAGAGAGTGTACGTGTGCAGAAAACACTGTTGTTTGTTTGTTCCTCATAAGATGTAAAGAAAAAAGTGTACACATTTAGGATGAATGGACATTGCTAGCAAGTGGTAACAGTGCAAGCCATAAAATCATCTTCAGTGAGGCTGCATCTTCGTCATTGGATGGAAAAGAGAAAAACATTGTTGAGGATGTTTTTGCCCCAAGGAAGTGTACCTAAGCCAAGTCCCCTGTAGAATGTAGCCATGAAGCTGCAGAGGCCCATAGGTTTTCCAGGTGTACATAAAGATATTTTCATTCATTTTACTTATAATACCTCAGGACCTCTTTCTAAGAAAGAGGCCTCAGGTCCTTTTTCCAGAGGATCCCGAAACCTAAAGCTGCACTATTAGTGGCAGAGAAATGTGGCCTCCTCTGGATTGAGTAATTTTTTTTCATAAGACTGTACTCCCATTGATACTGTCTGTCCATCTATCTCTCAAGGGAGTAGCCATGACAACAGAGTGTCCAGAACTAGTGAACTCCAGTACTGCTTCTTAGCCTTTAGTGTCTCACCCTTATCAGGCCACTGGCAGAGGACAACTCTAGTGCAGTGTTTGCTGTGATACAGCCTTGCCAAAGATGGCTCTTTACTCATAATGTAACCTCATGCAGGTGGATCCAGTAATGCCACATGATAACATTAAATACTGATAAATGCATAAAACTATAAGAATTACTTAAGTATTCTTACATAGAATCTTGTGTTTTAACAGTGGATGATGATGACGATGATGATGAAGAGGATGATGTTCCATTTCAGTGAGTAATGATATTAATGATTTTTTCATAGTGACCACTGTAGTTTTAACATTTTGCATCTAAAACATTGGTAGTTTGGTTTATAATAAATATATTTTTTAGCTTATGTATGTAGCTGTTTTCATACTAATGCTCCTTAAGAAGGAATTTGGTATAAAGAAAATCACCAGTATCAGATTTATCACTAGTAAAGTAATGCTAGATTATTTGTTTTGTTGATTTATTAATTAATTGCTAAAACTGTGTAACTAACAATATTAGTCATTTAACCATTAATATTTGTAGATGGCATGTATTTTTCAGAAAACATTAGATTATGATTTCATTACACAAGTTACTTGTTACCCAACTGATCCTAGGATAAGAGGATTTCTTTTATATGAATTTTACATTGCTCCTTCTTCACTCAAGGCCAACTTATGAAGAACCTCGGGAAACTGGCCGTCCACGTCGCCGCCGTCGTTTGGAACAAGTTCATGCAGATATTATAGGACGCTCTATTCGTCACAAGTGGTACATCGATGGGGAGGGGGTATATTGTACAGGCACAGTGTTGGGTATATCTGCCCCTGGCACCGTCCCAGAGGAGTCTGATGATGGAGAATTTATAAATGGAACATGTTACGACATTCAGTACGATGATGAAGACTTCGTTAGACACTTGATATTAGAAGGGGATTGGCAACGTGGTGATGTTCAAGTCTTGGGCCGAGCACCAAACTTTACAGGGTGATTACTCAGTGTATTTGTATTAAGATCAGCGCTTGCCTTGGTAACAGGATATATTTTTACACAATTATACCATTCTTTATATTGTACAGTAGTTAATGTTGAAGTTGTAGATTGTAGTTACAGACATCTATGAAGATATTACTTTAGGGTGTGAGTTGTTAGATTTATGTAAGTGATTTTTATAATGTATTTAATAGTTGCACCTTAGATGCAAGGTATGTCTGTGGATATGATTTGATCAGGTGAAAGATTTATAAAGATAATTATTATAAAAAATCATACAGTTTTGTAATAGAAAGGACAATTTGATATGCATTGAAAATTTTGTCTGTAACAAGGATCAAGAGAAATTTCAAATAGAGATATATATTTAGATTAAGAATTCTTGAAAATGAAGCAGTCTTGAAAGATTGTAAAAATTATTGTTAATAAAAGATTTGTATATAAATTCCTTCTATTTTTACCTGTTGAAGATGTAAAAAAGTCAAGTAATGAATGTGTCTACACACAAAAGGCAAACATAATCACAGGCATGATAATACACTCACATATACACACTTACGCTTGGACAGAGAAAGTCCAATTATGATGATCTTTGCTTTGGAATCTTCTAGGCAGGCAAAGAAACTTGAAAACAAGGCAGATTCTTTTTGAGGCTCCTGTGAAGGACAAAATCCACACAAGGCCAGGCCTTAAATGAAATATGGAGGGTTATGAAAGGGAAGAAAAAATGAGGAGAAATATTTACATGTAAGAAGGAAATGAAAAACCTGTCTTTAAAAAGTGCTGTCATAGTTATAGGGAATGACATGACAGGGCAGAGAGTGCCAAAGCTTTGAGGTGTAGAGTAAGAAACAGTTAACAAAGTGGCTTACCTTGAGTTGATAATAGCCACACATTAATCATGTGATGCACTAGTTTGTCAAGTATTGTGTGGTTTAGCTAATGGTGGGGCACACAAGCAGCCAGTTCCCGGAAGTAAAAACCAAGTAACTCCAATAAAGGAGGGAAAGTGAACCAACATTGTGGCAAAGGGCAAGTGGGTCAAGTTTTTACAATAGCTTAAGAGAGTTGATGAGTTGGACTGCGTTTGACTCTTGTCAAGTAAAGATGCAGAGCTAGAACCATCATAGATGTGATGGCAGTGCTTCATACAAGGACAGATTCATCCTTTGAATAAGTAGGGTAACTGTTCAGAAAAAAGAGAAATTTCGTCAACTAAACAGGACCCTCAGTTTCTTAGAGGCAGACTTAGTTATTTCCTAATTGTAAGGTCTCCAAGATAGTTTGGATGTTACAGTAATACCAAGTATGTTCTTGAAGTGAAGAGGTGGCATTACAGATCTGGCAAGTGAGAGAGGAAGTTTTATGGAATTTTCAGTGGAGAGATGGGCAGCAACTGGGTCATGAAGATATTAAACAACCAGATTTTGTCTACCCCACTGAGATATCCTATCCAAGTATAAGTTTACTGAGGAAGTTTTGTCAAGATGGGATGCAGATTGAGTGAGAGAAGAAGGAGCAGATTTGAAGGATGTGGAGGAATGCTGTGTTGAGTCTTCCAGATGTGAGTGCATTTGGTTATTTGTAGAAGATAGGAAATCATTAATAAAAAGGAAAAAAAGTGTAGGAGACAGGACAGAACCCTAAGGGACACTGCTGTTAATGGAGAGAGGGAGGAAGGCTGTTCCATCAACAACAACATAGATTGCCACAGAGGAAGCTAGAATTGAGGGAGGAAAGCCAAAAGAGGGGAGCTTGAACATGAGAACTTGATGTCACACCCTGCCAAAAGCTTTGGATATAAAAAGGGCAGCTACATAGTACTCCCTAGAATCTTTCAGGATTGATTCCCAGACACTCTTAGGCAGACATATTCCTTTACTAATCCATGCCTTCAGGCAAGTCACTTGTATAGATCAAGAAGAGTAATTGTTTCAGTGTAGAAGGATGTATGGCTGGATCCTGTGGACCTTCAAGACAAGGGAGGAAAAAACAATGATGTTATTCAAGTCACCAATTGTTTCATGAATTTAATAATGTTACATTCTAACATGACCCTACAATGTGGGAAAAGTGCAGTTGATATCCCAAAGGGTATACTCCATGGACTGCAGACAGGAGAGGTATATCATCTTTACTTGGAAAATCCTAGAAGGTATGGTTTCCAACTTACATTTGAAAATAACATCCAACTGGCATGACAGGCATGGCAGAATTTGTAAAATACTTCCTCTGAAATCCAGAGGTGCCATATGCACAAAAATAGAGAACACCTTAAACATTTGGGACCAAAGACTTTAACACCTTGCTGTCTACCATCAGAAACAGCTTAGGATGCATGGTAGAGAAGTTCAAGAGTTAATTGTACAAGTACCTAGAAAGTTTACCAGACCAGCCAGGCCATGGACCTGAGGGCTGTGGCTTTCATCAGCTTGGTTGACTGACAACCCAATCCAGCACCCTGGGCCCAGCCCAGGCTGTGTGGGTGAAGATCCCAAAGACTTCACAAAGTATATATGAGAGTAGAATGCATTACTTATATTTGATTACATATTTGTACTGTATGGGGGGGAAGTTTTATACTTGTGGAGCCCCATCGCTTGAAGATTCATGACTTTTATACAGCTTCTTCGAATTCATTTATACAGTATTCATAAACCATGTCCTCAGTCATTATATTCCTTTCATCCACCACTTTTGTACAATAAAAGTTATTCTTTATATTTTTTTTTTACAATTTTTGCATAATTTCTTGTTATGACCTCTTGTTGCTCTATTCCTGCATCTTTGAAAGAGATTTTCACTGGCCATGCCATCGATCTGTTTTCAAAAATTAAAAATTGTAATTTGGTCACCCCTCATTCATCCAAGGTCGGCAAATTTAAAGCTTACAGCCTTTCCCTGCAACTTTGATTTCTTAATTCTAATACCATCTTTTTGCCCTGCTCTGTACTTTCCATATTAGCTTTAAGTGCTTCTTTAGGTATGATGACCAGACTTCAGAAGCATTTTCTATAAGTTCAGGACCTTGTAGCAAGAAGGGAGCTCCCATAATAAGGGCAATAATGAGATTGAAGGTAGGAGTGGATGGGATAACAGCTGAAATGCTGAAGTATGGAGGAGTGTGATAGAATTGATGTATTTGATATGTAATTTATCCTGGAAGCAGAATTTGGGCCTTAGGATTGGGTGAAAGCTTTTATAGTTCCATTATTCAAAGAAAAGGTGGTGAGGATATGTGTAGCATTTATAGAGGAATTAGTGTAGCAATTATAGAGGAATAAGTCAGTTTATACCAGGGAAAGTGTGCACAAGAATATTGATTAACAAGAGTGATGGAAAAGACTGAAATCAGAATAAGTGAGGAGCAAGGATTTTTTAGGAAAGATAGGGGATATGTGGACAAGATTTTTGTGGTGAGAGTGACTGTGGAAAAGTATCTAGCAAAAAATAAGCTGTATGCAGCTTTTGCGGTCCTGGAGAAAGTGCATGTTTGAAGGTGTGAAAGCCTTCTATAAAGGTGCAAATGCACACGTAAGAGTGGACGGAGAGTTGAGCGAAAGGTTTATTATACATATGGGTGTGAGGCAGGGTATGATGCCTTCATGGCTCTTTGATATATATGGAGGGAGTGATATGAGAAATGAAAGCAAAAGCAGGGAAAGGGGCTGCAGAGATTGGGTGTGGTGGTGAGGTATGGTGGCTAGTGACAGTCTTCTGTGCAGATGATACCATGTTGTTTGCTGAGAGTGAAGAGGAGTTGCAGAGGGCTGTAATTGTGTTCTATGATGCATTAAAGTGTAAGTGATTGAAGGTAATGCAACTAAAAGTAAAGTAATGGTGTTTGAAAGGCATCAGAGAAAAAGTATAGGTTTTACAAAGCCTGTAGAGTGAGAGATGAAAGTGTACTAAATTGTGTTGCAGATATGAGGGAGAAAGACTGGAAGAGGTGACAAACTTTAAGTATTTTGGAGCTGTTTTGAGTGAGCATGGTGATATGGAAGGAGAGTTAAGGGAAAGAGCATTATAGGGTAGAAGAATCATTGGGTTTCATAATAGAATATTGAAGGGTAGGGGTTTAAGTATGGAAGTGTTAAGACAATGAAGGGACAATATAGTCTTTCTGACCTTGACATGTGCCATTGAAACATGGACATGGAATAATTCTCAGAGGTTAAGAACCCAGGCCATGGAAATGAGCTATTTTAGAGAACCATGTAGTATGAATGAATAGAATTAAGAAGGAAATGAGGGGTTGTATGAGAGATTTTGCATGGCAGGGAATACAAAGGGAATTGGTTATAGAGTGATAGAGTGGATGAAATGTAATGCTTTGAGATAGTTTGGGCATGTGTAAAGAATGCAAGATGAGGAGTTTACAAGAAGAGTGTATGATGGGACAAGGATTGGTGTGAGAGGAAGACCACCTGTGACATGGGAAAATAGAGTGGAAGGGTACTGGGCGGAGAGAAATGGTGGTAGAATGTTTTGAATGGTGTTTGTGAGGGAACTATTTAAGATCGGATAAGAGGAGGCTCTTTTGCTTTGGCCACACCCTTGGTGGAAATTCCCAGAAGGAATGAGCATCACAGATATGGATAGATATTTAGGCAGACTTATGGAACTGAGATTCTCTTGGTGATGGGAAATCTATCAATTTGTATCTCTGATACCTATTCTAATTGGAACTCCCTCAAAAGGGTGGCCATGGCAACACAGTCTTCATAACTAAAGATTTCCAGTACTTTTTATCCTTTAGTGCCTCACCCTCAACAGGCCACTGGCAGAGGGTAATCCTTGTGCAGTATTTGCAGAGGTTCCTACCTAATGTTCCTTTTGACTACTTCTGTCTAATGTTCCTACCCACTACTACTACCTAACGTTTCTACCTAATGCTCCAGTCTAAATATTCCTACCTACTACTCTCTACTGCTCCTACCATTTTGCCAAAAGGCAGACCTAGTGCATAGTGCTCACCCCAAGAAAATCTAGATTTACATAGAATGAGGTGTGTGAGTTAAGTGTTGTATGTTTGGTTGGACAGAACATCTGTGGTCCACATGTTAGTGAGGCAGAAAGAAAAGACAGCTACCTAGGTCAGAGAAGTGCAACTTCACAGTCAGTAAATCATGGACAGAAAAGTCTTTTGAATGTATACAAGAAAATTTCAAATACCATTGTGTCATTGAACACACTAGGATGAGAGGGACTTATACACCATCATTACAGAACTTTATATTCACACATACTAGCATAGCTGTTGAGAATATTACTTATGATTATCTTGATGGGAGTTCCCAGAGGGAATGGGCATCAGAGTTATAGATGGATAGATAGACTTGGGGAATTTAGATTCTCATAGTGACAGGGAGTCATGGAGACATTGTTTTTGAGTGTATACAGGAAAATTTCCAGTACCATGTCAGTGACATACTTGGATGAGAGGGACTAATACACCATCATTACTGAATCTTTTATTCATGTGTACATGCATGGCTATTGAGAATATTACATATGATAACCAAAGGGATAATTGATAATTTTTAATGCTCAAGTGTGACTAAATGGTAAATAAGGGAGTTAAAAGAGCAAAGGTGAAGAGAGAATTTCTGTGGTAACATAGATTGGGTAATATAATTTCAGTAGCCAGGAATCAGGGCTTTTTAATGAGAGGTTCTGTGATATTTACAATGAAGGAGTAGGAACATGGGTACCTCTGTCTTCAAATATGGAGGGAATGTCAAGGAAAGGGGTTTTACCCCTGTATGCCCCACTAAGTTATACTTTCCAACCTTCAAAATTCACAGATGCCAAATCGTTAAAAAACTGATTTAACTTTACAGTTTTAAGGGTATTCATAAAACAATAAAGAAATCTCTTTATAAGTATTTTTCATTTTCTGGTTTTAGTGTAATTTTTTTTTTTTTTTTTATACTTTGTCGCTGTCTCCCGCGTTTGCGAGGTAGCGCAAGGAAACAGACGAAAGAAATGGCCCAACCCCCCCCCCCATACACATGTATATACATACGTCCACACACGCAAATATACATACCTACACAGCTTTCCATGGTTTACCCCAGACGCTTCACATGCCCTGCTTCAATCCACTGACAGCACGTCAACCCCGGTATACCACATCGCTCCAATTCACTCTATTCCTTGCCCTCCTTTCACCCTCCTGCATGTTCAGGCCCCGATCACACAAAATCTTTTTCACTCCATCTTTCCACCTCCAATTTGGTCTCCCTCTTCTCCTTGTTCCCTCCACCTCCGACACATATATCCTCTTGGTCAATCTTTCCTCACTCATCCTCTCCATGTGCCCAAACCACTTCAAAACACCCTCTTCTGCTCTCTCAACCACGCTCTTTTTATTTCCACACATCTCTCTTACCCTTACGTTACTCACTCGATCAAACCACCTCACACCACACATTGTCCTCAAACATCTCATTTCCAGCACATCCATCCTCCTGCGCACAACTCTATCCATAGCCCACGCTTCGCAACCATACAACATTGTTGGAACCACTATTCCTTCAAACATACCCATTTTTGCTTTCCGAGATAATGTTCTCGACTTCCACACATTCTTCAAGGCCCCCAGGATTTTCGCCCCCTCCCCCACCCTATGATCCACTTCCGCTTCCATGGTTCCATCCGCTGCCAGATCCACTCCCAGATATCTAAAACACTTCACTTCCTCCAGTTTTTCTCCATTCAAACTCACCTCCCAATTTTAGTGTAATATGTAGAAAGTTTTGAGATGTTTCAACACAATACTTAAATGTGTGAGTAAAGCCTGAGTATGAGTGGGTTACCACTAAGTATTGCTTATTGTTTGATTTACCCATACAGAAATATTGATTGTTGAATTTTATAAATTTTTGTCTTACATTATAAATCTTTTCCAGTTGTAATCAGTGTCATTCATTGATGATTTTTTTATGACAGCAGAATTATAAAAGTGTAAAATTACCAGATACACCAATCAAAAGCAATATTGTCAAGGTCATTCCATTTCTGACAGTGCTGCTTTCACTAGTTAGAAAAACCCATTTTCCACCTCATCTTGGTCAAGTTTAATGCTAAACTAGTCACTGTCTATAGAATAATAAGAGATAGCCCCATGCTTCAGGAAATAATGGAAGATGGCTTTTCAGACAATACATAGGGAAGGATTAACCTTAGGAAAGAAGTACATACTGGTGTTGATATTATAGTCTTCCAAAGAATTTTAATGATCCTGAACAAATATTCAGCAATAACAATGAAGGAACAATCAAGATAGTATATGAAGCAGTAAAACCTGCACTTCTCTGAAATGGTAAATGATTATGAAGGATTTCATTTTTAAGATTATCATGATGACAAGAGTTTTGAAGAAAAGTCCTTAGAGTGTGTACTGGAAAATTTCTTACACCAGCTTGTCAATGAATTAGATCTTATCTTATCTTATTTAGTGGCTTAGATACTGAGAATGTCATATGATACACCGCTTAGAGAGAGTAACTATGTAATGCTTAAGTTAGTGTGGTAAATGAGATAAATGGACAAAGATGAAAAAAGACTTAAAGAGGTAATACAGTCATGGACACTGCACAGAACCCAGCAGTTTATATGAGAACATGAATTTGGAAACGGATTTTAGTCACCAGGGGCCAAGGCTTTGTGGTGAAAGATTTTATAAACTTTACGTTGGAGTAGAAACATGGCCACAAATATGGGGGAAGTGTTAAGAAAGAGAGAAGAATGATTTCGTAAATGATACCAAAAAGCAATAGAGCATTGAGATATTTTGTGGCAAAGATGCAGGATAAACTCAGCCAGCCAGCCAGTATTTGGAAGTTATAAGAGAGCATGAAATGTATGTAAAACTTTGAAAAGAATACTGTGGACAAGGCTGAGAAAATAAAGTTTTCCATAAATTCATCAGGAGTAAACTCCCTATCAAAGAGGGGCTTAATCTGGCTTAAGGATTTAGGGGGAAGAGGTATTGAGGATGACATGAAGATACATGAGAGACTTAATGAAAAATTCAAAATTATTTTTACAGTGGAAGACACCGTATCCCCAACACCAAAGAGAAGGAATGGGGAGGAGGTTTTTGAGAGCATTTACAGATTGGAGAGAGACATTAAGAGTATACTAAAGAGTCTTGAACCCATACTAAGCTCATGGTCTTATTCAAATTAACCATATGTGCTGAAGATGTGTGCAGATACACTTGATGAACCTCTTTATATTCTATTCAAGATCTTGTTGGAGAAAGGCATAGTCCCAAGGAAGTGGAAATGTGTAAACATCTTACCTATCAGTGTGAAAGGAGACCAGGAACAGCCACTAAGCTACAATTAGGTCTCCTCATCAAGAGTGTTCAGGTGATCTCTTAGGTACTGGAAGATTAATTAGAAAACAGACTTATAACTAAGTGAGAGACAGCATGGTTTCAGAGAAAGGAGGTTCTGTGTATTAGACCTTTTTTGTTTCTACGAAAGTGAGCTCTGTTTTCGACTTCAGAAAAGCTGGGTGGATTGTTTGTATTAAATGCCAGAAAGTACTTGACTCTGTGCCATATGGGATGCTGATTAAGATTCTGAGTCTTGAGGAAAGAATAAAGGGAGCAGGAAATAAGTTGGAGGGATCTTTGTGTGTGTTAACTGGGTCATTGTCCCTGACCAGGCACCAGAGTCCTACATCAGTAGAATAATCAAGAAGTCAAACAGTCTTTTAGCAAATATTAGAATGAAATTCAAGAATATGGATAAGGAATCACAAGTATTCACATCCTACGTATGGCTAAAGCTATAATATGCTTCTCAGATTTTGTCACTGCACCTTGAGAAGCTTGAAGAGCTAATAGAGAAGGTCCAGAGGAGGATGATAAAGATGGTAAAATTAAGACAGATGAGTTACAGTGAAAAGCTAGATGCCTTAAGTTTGCACTCTGTGGATGAGAAAAGACTGAGGGATGACTTGATCATTACCTTTACATCTTTAAACCAGATTGATGACATAGTCATTAAACATGTAGGGATAGAACAACCAGATGACTCTACATGAAGCAAAAAAGCAAGAAATGTTTAAACAAAAATAATATAAGAATGTTGGATTAATGGAATAGATTGAACAAAGACTTGGTAAGAGCAGACCACTACATACAAAAGTTTGAAATATTTCATTATAGAGAATATGCAAGACTATGGGCCTCATGAATGCACCCCCCCCCCTCCCCTTTACAGTACAAATAGATGATTGCAAATAGGTTGTTACATACAAGATTCAGAGGTCTTCAGATCCAGGAATTTCATGATTATATGGGATTCAAAAGGACAGAAATACATTTTGGGAGATTGTGATAGAGAGGAATACTCAGGTGGGCCATGGACTGCTTCTGAAGCACAGAAAATTACTGGGGTAAGAGTAAATCTGCTGTAAAATAAACCAAAACTGCTGAGTGAGATGTAAATAAGCACCATTGAATATTAGTTGTCATATTGCTGGTTAGGAAATCCACTATCCATATATTTTCTAACAATTCTTGAGCTGTACAATACTTAAAACAGGTCTGTATATTGGGAGGCAAGGTTGGTATTTTAAGGCTTTGTGAAATGTATTGAAAAGGGGGAAAATTTAAGTGCTTTTAGTTAAGATCTCTTTTATGTGACAAACATCCGGTTCTCCTCTCTCTGGAATTTTAGTGAAACCTTTGTCACAGCCCTTGATGCTTCCAAATTCTTTGAGTGTAGCATAAATCATGCTTTATAAACTCCCTACCTTATTTTTTTCTGTTACAGCAGTTGTTGATAGAGCAAAGTCCTTCTGCCATCCTATCAATAGTAGTGTTCCTCAGGGTTCAGAGCAAAGTCTTTCTCCTATCCTATCAATATCGGTGTTCCTGAAGGTTCAGTCCTATTCCCAACTCTCATGATCTCAGTGAATGACCTCTTGAGTACTTTTAACCCTATTTACTCTCATGCTGATGTTTTCAACTTACATAGTTCAGTTTACTTTCCCGTCCTTCCTTCTTATACTCATCTCTTTCTGTACTGAGAATTTTCTCTCAGTTCAGTCCCAGGGAAGCAATAACTTAGTTAGATTCACTAGTGCTGAAACATGATGCCTCCCTTTATCTCTTATGTAAGATTCATTCATTGCCCTCTGTTCAGTTTCAGAACACCACAATCCAACCCATAATAACATAAACATGATGGGCATAACCATATCCTTTACTCTGTCTTAGAAATCCCGTATATTCAGCATCACAAAGTCTATTTCCCAAAGCTGAGTGTTGTTTAGGGGCTATAATTATTTTTCTTGTGTGCAGCTATATCGTCCCAACAGGGGTTTCAGTTGCTCTAGTATGGAGTACTACTCACACATCTGGATTGGCTTTTCCTCTACCTCTTTATTAACAAGAGTGGAATCAAGTCTTTCATCTCATTAGCTCACATGATATCATCTCTTTTCAACTATTCCTGTTTGTATGCTGTTGATGCAGCTCTCTTTCTTTAATGTAGGTATTATTTTGGTTACTGTTGTTTATGAGCTCGCAACATGTGCACCTACCTCAAAGGTTTGGGCCTGAGACACATATCTGGCAGCTGCTTCCCATGGTTTCATTGAGGAGACCGATCACTTGAGGACATTCTTTCATGATAACTCTTTCGCACAGATAAATAAGCTGTGGATTCTCTTCCTCCTTTTGTCTTTCTCCCTTCCTATAACTTTTCTGCATTTAAGAGTTAGGTCAACAAAGAACTATGGAGCCCTGATTAATTTCTGCATTTCCTTCTCTCACAGTAATTCTTTCACCCAAGATAGCTTTTGAACAGGGCATGTTTTGCCCATGTCATGCTGGTCACATATTTTCTTTAACACATTAGGCATGGGTTGAGTGTGTGTGTGTGTGTGTGGGTGACTTCAGAGGCTGCATGTACTTTGATTTACTCTGTGGAATCAGGAGCAGCTCTTTGTTGATAGATTTTTTCATACTTGATTGCCATTTCCCATGTTACTGAGGTAGTGACTGGAACAGATGAAGAAAGGCTGCATTTGCTCATATCCATTCTCTCCTTAACTACAAACAGGTCCTACAGACCTTTCCATGCTTTCTCCTGGCTTCTTACATACCCTGATTCAGTCCATTAACAGCACATCGACCTCTTTCACAAAATTCATAAATGTTTCACAAAACTTTATTGTAAGATGATTATCAAATATTTCCATGGTCTTCAATTTTATTATTTCTGTGCTTACTTTGTTTTTCTTTCTAGATCCAAACAAAATGGGAGAGGAAGAAGTCAGAGAAGGGGTAGACAGAAACCTTGGTAAGTTTGTGTGAATTTGAGATAAGAGGATAATCAAAGAAAGCAGTCTAGAGATTTTTATGTATTCGGTTATAAGAATTGGGATAATTGATGTAAGAGAATTGCATTGAATTAAAAGATAAAAGGTGAGATATAAGTGTTTGGTAAAGGATATATTTTACTAGAATGCAGTATACAATGATATTCCCTATTTTTGCTTAGTTTCTGAGTATTGATAATTGTTTTTTTGTATTGTTTTATTAGATTTTGCAGTAAATTACTCGAGCAGTGACCCGAAAGTGTATGTGTGTGTAAATATGTACATAGATGTCATAGGTATAGTGGCCAACCATGGAGAACCCAACTGACCACAGCACTTAGCAACAGAGTGCCTATTTTCCAAATTATTTAAAAATTGTTGAACTAGGTCAATTTCTTTGTTTCCCTTATTTTTTTTATAGAACTATGGGAGTTTCTGAATTATAGAATGTCGTATTAAAGACACTTAACTGTACTTCTGTGGACAGTTGCAGTCTACAGCTTATTGGCACAGGGTATTAGATGGTTCCATGCATTCTTGAGCAATGGTTCCTTTCAGTTGTATGCTTGTGCAGTTATGCATCTTTGTATAATTTGCAGCATGCCAAACAACCATGCATAATTAAAGCAACTTTTTTAGTTATATTCGATTTAGTGCTCAAATTTATCAGATTGTGCATATATGTAGACTTATGTACTGTATCTTTGATGCTGATGAGAGACATCCCCATATTACCATTATTTCATTTAACAAAAAAGAAAAGACTGAAGAACTTTCCTGGATGGTTATGATTATAATGAGCCTTACGATGCAGGGTGTAAGTTGGTGCTACCCATGGGTATAAGGGAATGAGCTTGAAAAGAAAAATTAACAACACAGCATGGTTACACCTTATTCACCTTTTGGTTCACTGCCATTTAAAAGATTCATTTACAAAATGATTATTTCCAACTGCTTAAGTAAAGGTCTTTCATTATCCCAGTCACATATGTATACAGCATGTTTTCTGGTACAGATGCTTTGTACAAGATTTTTTTTTCCTCCATACCTGACACAATTAGGATGCTCTTAAAAGGTATTAGTCAGTCTGAGACATAGAGAGCTATCTATTAAAAGGGGACAGGCCGTCAAAGCATGACCTATTATTATATATGTCATTGCTGTACTCATACATTTCTTAGCATCCTTCATGCAGCATTGAGAAAGAATACACAGAATTAAGATAGTTTTGTACTTTAACTGTGTTTTGGTGTTGATTTACATTAGAGTAATCTTGGAGTATGCATATGATTATTTACAATCTATCAGTATTTGCAGTCTAGATCTTCCTTTGGGTTAGGTGTATAATGTATGATATACATATATATTGTTGTATGAAATACAGTAATGAATGAGACATATAGACCGTTCATGTATGATTGTAATTGTTTGTATCCCATTGAGAAATATCTGTATGTTGTACATTGATACTTGAGGAATTTTTGTGTTGGTAGGGGAAGTGAGAAAGGCTTTGCTTAATACAGTAGTGTATATCTCTGTAGCCTTCAGATGAAAACACGGCCTGTTAAACGGACAGCTGTTTTGACTACTGATCCTCTAACTCCTGTAACTTCTTCAAGTTTATCCCAGAACATAGAACAGTTTAGCAGCCAGTCAAGCCTCGAGTTCTCCATGCATACACCACAGTTTCGTTCAACTCCACAGGCAAGATCTTAAACTTTAGTTTTATACTGATTTTTCAGAGTAAGTGCTCTTAGATATTTAATGGTTATTGTAGTTTTAGGTACATTGTACTGCAATAAACACTTAGAAGTAGCCTCTCATTCAAGTCTAGTATAGCAAAGCTTCAATTGACAACAGTTGTGGTGACCAAGCCTCAGAAGCATATGTAAATGAAAAGCTTGCTAAATATTTTTTTATTTATATACTTGACAGCTATTCTGATATTTATTGTGGACAGTTTGTCTTCGTAACTATTCTCTTAATATTGGACTCTTGCAGTGGTTTAAGGACAATGTCCATGCCTAAGTCCTTTTTACACACAGGATCCTGAAGCTTATTTCCTTTTAGGTAATAATCTTATTGAAGCTGTCTTTCGCTTAGTCCTATCCTCATTACATTTGCTTGGGTGGAATTTCATCAACCAAAGTTTCAGTCCACTCTGAGGTTTGTTTAGGTTTCCCTGTAAGCTGTTGCAATCTTCCTTTACTTTTCAATTTCCTCATGAGTTTTGCTTCATCTGCAGACATATTCAAGGAGGATTCTATACCATCAGGTAAGACATTAGTATAGATCAAGAGGGGTAATGGTCCCACAACTGAACCCTATGGCACTCCTCTGGTTACCTCAACCCATTTGGAAAAGGCTTCCCTAACATGAGTGCTTGTTCCCTCTACTGAGATAATCTATAGCTATTGTAGGAGTTTCCCATATGTTCCTTCCTGGTTATCCAGCTTCTTAATTAGCTTTCCATGTGGTACATTTAAACTCTTTCTGGTTCAAGATACAGACACTTCACCCAGCTTTCCCTTTTGTCCAGGACTGAGCTCAACTCTCTTGTAGAGCTCTTTAAAGGTTAGTTACATATGATCTTCCCCTAAAACCATGCTGTGTCTACCTTAGGAAATTTCTTCTTGGTAGAAAGTCATCCTCATACTTTCTGTTAATCTGTTCCATAACCTTACACACCTCACTCATTAATGAGACCAGTCAGTGGTTCAATGCGTGTTCCCTGTATCATTTCTCTATATATAGGTATGAGGTTTACCTCTCTCTAGTGACATCTTGAACAGTAATACAGATGTTATATCTATTGTATCTGCACACATCTTTAACATATATGATGAAGTTTCATCAGGACCATGAACCTTGAATGATTTAAAGTCTTTTTAGTGTTTTGTAAGCATACTTTCTAGATTTTTTAATGATTTCCAAAACCTTCCTATTCCATCTCACTGATGTCGGGGCTATAGAGTCTTCCACTGGGAAAACATTTTTGAGCTTGTTAATCAGTTACTTTCTCATGAAAAATTTCTTATGTTTTTTATTGTTATTTTACTTTGAAAAAAGTTTTGGAAAGAGGGGCAAGTATGAAGTCTGTTGGGGATGAGAGAGCTTGGGAAGTGAGTCAGTTGTTGTTCACTGATGATACAGCGCTGGTGGCTGATTCATGTGAGAAACTGCAGAAGCTGGTGACAGAGTTTGGTAAAGTGTGTGAAAGAAGAAAGTTAAGAGTAAATGTGAATAAGAGCAAGGTTATTAGGTACAGTAGGGTTGAGGGTCAAGTCAATTGGGAGGTGAGTTTGAATGGAGAAAAACTGGAGGAAGTGAAGTGTTTTAGATATCTGGGAGTGGATCTGGCAGCGGATGGAACCATGGAAGCGGAAGTGGATCATAGGGTGGGGGAGGGGGCGAAAATTCTGGGAGCCTTGAAGAATGTGTGGAAGTCGAGAACATTATCTCGGAAAGCAAAAATGGGTATGTTTCAAGGAATAGTGGTTCCAACAATGTTGTATGGTTGCGAGGCATGGGCTATGGATAGAGTTGTGCGCAGGAGGATGGATGTGCTGGAAATGAGATGTTTGAGGACAATGTGTGGTGTGAGGTGGTTTGATCGAGTAAGTAACGTAAGGGTAAGAGAGATGTGTGGAAATAAAAAGAGCGTGGTTGAGAGAGCAGCAGAGGGTGTTTTGAAATGGTTTGGGCACATGGAGAGAATGAGTGAGGAAAGATTGACCAAGAGGATATATGTGTCGGAGGTGGAGGGAACGAGAAGAGGGAGACCAAATTGGAGGTGGAAAGATGGAGTGAAAAAGATTTTGTGTGATCGGGGCCTGAACATCCAGGAGGGTGAAAGGAGGGCAAGGAATAGAGTGAATTGGAGCGATGTGGTATACCGGGGTTGACGTGCTGTCAGTGGATTGAATCAAGGCATGTGAAGCTTTTGGGGTAAACCATGGAAAGCTGTGTAGGTATGTATATTTGCGTGTTTGGACGTATGTATATACATGTGTATGGGGGTGGGTTGGGCCATTTCTTTCGTCTGTTTCCTTGCGCTACCTTGCAAACGCAGGAGACAGTGGAAAAAAAAAAAAAAAAAAAACTTTGAAAAAAAATTTCAGTATTATATAAGATGATTTACATCTTTCAGGAACATGGAAGAGCATCTCTTCGTAAGAGTTCTACTCAAAGGATGAGGTGCTTGAGAGCAAGTATGTTGATTTAGATATCTTTCTGTCATGATTTACATTTTGAAGGTGAAAATATGTCTGTATAATCTTTGTGCAGATGAACTATCATTTTACTTTTCCCCCCTGACAGTTGCCTCACTGTCAGCATCATATTTTACATTTGAATTTGCTTTACTACACTTTTGTGAAATATTCCATACATGATTTTTTTCCAACTCTTCATCTTTGATCACTCAGGAGATTCTGTATCCATAGATATTGTATATTGCCCCTTTTAAGCAAGGCAACTCCTGCCAAGTCTCTACTACACATCATAGTATGTTCCTGTTGCATCATCCAAACTGACACCATATGTTCCAACAGAGTGAGGAAAAAACAGCTGAAAGAGAGCTTGAAGATCAAACCTCAGTGACACACCCCATTATGAAAAGTACTCTCTTATTCAGAAAGAAGTATGATAACCTTTCTTCCTAGAAAAGGTCTTCCTGTTGTTTGGTCAAAAGTTTCTCAACGATTGTTGTTGTATAATTACCTTTTTAAAGAAAGTAAAATCATTTATTGTGGAAGCTTTGAAAGAAGATTGGGCTTTTTAATTTTCTCATCTGTCTTTCTACTAATTTGATTTGTATCCAAAAGTTTTAAACTTTTCAACTTCCAGTTTTAGAATTAATTTCCCTTATAAATTTCATCTTTTTTCTTCGAATACTGTCCTGAGGGATATGTATATAAATATATATATATTTTTTCATACTTATTTGCCATTTCCCGTGTTAGCCAGATAGTGTTAAGAACAGAGGACCGTGTTTTAGAGGGAATATCCTCACTTCGCCCCCTTCTCTGTTCCTTCTTTTGGAAAGAGTAAAACCGGAGGGGAGGATTTCCAGCCCCCCTGCTCCCTTCCCTTTTAGTTGCCTTCTACGACATGCAGGGAATACGTGGGAAGTATTCTTTTTTCCCTATCCCCAGGGATGATATAAATATACATTATTTTTTTTATTATACTTAGTCGCTGTCTCCCGCGTTAGCAAGGTAGCGGAAGGAAACAGATGAAAGAATGGCCCAACCCACTCACATACACATGTGTATGTGGGTGGGTTGGGCCATTCTTTTGTCTAGGAACCTCTTAATTTTCTGCATTGTGATGGTCAAATTAATGGTCTTTTGCTGCACACTAATTACATTCTATCAGTTTTGGCACCATCTTTGTTGCTTTCTTCTCTTAGTTCTTTGTGGTGATTTAAGTGTTATGACCAAACTTAAGACTCATATTTTACTTTTTGGCTTAATATACACTTCAAAAACTTTGATAACATTTCCTTATTCATGTTCTTAAATGTGATTTAAATGTTTGCCAGGGGACAGTTTGTCTTTACTTGTGTGTGTACACACACATACACGGACCTCCATGGTGTAGAGGTTAGCGTTCCTGACCATCATGCATGCATGGGCCATCTTGGATCAAATCCACATAGGTTCAGATCCTGGTTGTGGCAGATGGTCCACACTTCATCCAGCTATTCATCCTTCTATAGGGTCTGGTTGATAGAATGGATACCTTGCATAGGCTAGGGTTTGTGAGTGTGTGTGTGTGCATGCATAGGAGTTAAGAAATGTACATATATACAGGGTTATAAAGACAATGCACTATAAGTTCAAAACTTTTTCCCCATGTAACTCAAATAGTAATCACACACACACACACACACACACACATAGTCACTCTGGTTGGCAGGACTTTCTTTTTTATCTTTTAAATGTTTTGTTATTACCATACTACATAGAGTAGCTGAAATAATGCAGTCATGATGTGTGAATGCTACAACAGGAAAATGAAATTGAGATTCTACAGAACATCTAAATAAAGCTTTAGTTTTGATTTTTAACTGAACTCATTGCCTTTCAGAATGGAGGAGATAATACTTCAATAAGACAAGAGACCCAGGACTACTCTGGTATGATCATATATATTTTTTTTTACTTACATTATTTTAGGAACAAAAGGAGTATTCTCAAAACAGATATTTCTTTTATTTTTTGAATGAATTTCCACTCTTTTAGTACATTATTGTTCTGCAGTTTGTTTTCATTTGACAATGTGGTTTTCATTGTTAAAGTTTTAGTTTTGTTTTGATCACTGGGTCCATTTACTTGTAAACAGGTGAGAAAAATCTCCTTCCTTTGAGTTCAAGTCAGTTACATTTGTGTTTAAATTTACTTTTCATTACCTTTAGCCTTGAAATTACAGGTAAAAAATGGGTACCTGGTATAAGTTGGTTTATATCCATATCTATCAGTTACCATAGTTTTATTATTATTATTATCCTTGGCAAATGCTGAAGCTAGGATTGAAGAGTTGCAAATCATACAGAATGTTGCCTTTTTTACTTAGTTTAATACATTCTAAAGTGTATTTATTTTTGTAAAAGATACAGTAGAATTTCTGTATTTTTTTTGTACAAGACTCTAATAATATCTATTTTTGTAAAAAAAAAAAAAAAAAAAAAAAAAAAAAAATGCTCCTGGAATATCAAAATCATCATGTACATGGAAATGGTTTTAGTTTTGAACTTTATTATTTTACTAACAATTTGGAAATTTTTAAACTCAATTAATTCTGAAGGATATGAAAACAGCACAAAAAAAAATTTATTTATTATTTCATGTCAGGTGAATACAAATACATGTAAGACCTTCAAAGATCACAAGAAAAAAGTCTCCAAGAATAACAGTAAATAAATGTAAGACCTGGAAAGCATTTCCTACATTAACCTTAACAAACATCTTTGTCTAAGTAATATCACTTTTTACCCTCAACCATTATTATGTGATATCCAAACTTTGTTTTCACAGGTGGGTCAGTATAATTAGGATTAGCTAGAGATGATACTGGCAGGGCAAAGGCAGCATCCTGAAAAGGGCCAACCATTGAACCACGTGTCATCCATCCAAGGTCACCCTAAAGATGAAAATAATAATTAATACATATCAATACAAATATTATAAATATTTCTTTCTGCAAACATGGTTGGCTCACAGGAAATCTTTTTCCTGTAGATTCTGTCAACAACACTTTCACAAGTTCACTTTTATACTCTTCAAACTATTTCTCTATTATCACATTATATTTTAAAATTATAACTGGCATTCTCAACTTTTTTCTGTATCATCTCTGTGCCTTCTCTTTACTTGATCAGCCAATTGATCCACAATATCTTATTTACTTTTTTATGCTGTCATTTCTAGAGATGTTGCACATAGGAAGCCTAATTAAGAGGATCTTTCCTGACAGAAGTGGAAACCAAATAACAATGAAGAGCAAGAGGCTTTGAAGTTAAAGGGTCTGAACATACATAACAGATGGTAGGTAAAAACCTAGAATGTCTTAATAGAAACATCTCCAGTATCCTCCCCATACATAACACTTATTCAATATTCTCCAATATATGTTTAGTGTGTGTGCAATATTTCAACATATGCACATTTATGTTATTTACCAAAAATTCTGTGCTTTTGTATAAAACAGTACACTAGTGTTGTATTTCCTCAGTATTTTTAATTTGGGTTTTCTGAAGTCGTGGCTGAGTAAATTACCCCCAATTACTTTCACGAAATGCACATAAAGCTCATGTTCTTGAAGCCAGTTAGGCAGAAGTACTAAAATTTGTTAGCTACAACTGAAGGTGATTACAAGCATTCAAAACCTAGGTCAGAATTTCTTCTCAGCTATTTTCTCCTATATTTTTCTGAATAAGTATGTAAATACTGATTCAAGCATTAGGTAAGAACCAACTGAAGAGAAATGAATAAAATTCTAAATCTAAATGGAAAAAAAATTCATCCAATCATTCACTTATTTATAAACTGAATGTTGTGTACCATAGGGGATGGGAAGTATTTGGGAGCTGGGTAAGATTTCCGTTACTTTTCAGCTGTTTTTATATTTTTCTGAATATCTAAAGAGGTACCTTGATTACTGATGCTTTGTTTTAACATTCTCTTTTTCAAAATTTCCCCTATTTTAGCCAAAGTTTGAGAGTCCTTGACTCATAATGTTTGGAAAAAAGGTATAAAGGTATCTCAAGAGATAGTGGAAAGATGGAGTGAAAAATATTTTGAGTGATCGGGGCCTGAACATGCAGGAGGGTGAAAGGCGGGCAAGAAATAGAGTGAATTGGATCGATGTGGTATACCGGGGTTGACGTGCTGTCAGTGGATTGAATCAGGGCATGTGAAGCGTCTGGGGTAATCCATGGAAAGTGTGTGGGGCCTGGACGTGGAAAGGGAGCTGTGGTTTCGGGCATTATTGCATGACAGCTAGAGACTGAGTGTGAACGAATGGGGCCTTTGTTGTCTTTTCCTAGCGCTACCTCGCACACATGAGGGGGGAGGGGGATGGTATTCCATGTGTGGCAAGATGGCGATGGGAATGAATAAAGGCAGACAATGTGAATTGTGTGCATGGGTATATATGTATGTGTCTGTGTGTGTATATATATGTGTACATTGAGATGTATAGGTATGTATATTTGCGTGTGAGGACGTGTATGTATATACGTGTGTATGGGGGTGGGTTGGGCCATTTCTTTCGTCTGTTTCCTTGCGCTACCTCGCAAATGCGGGAGACAGCGACAAAGCAAAATAAAAAATAATAAAAGAGATAGTGTTGGTAATGTGGACAAGCACTCAAGAAAAATCATGAATTTGGATATGAAGATAAGGGTATGAAGTGTGTTGAGACTGGTTATTGTACCATGCGATTACCAAATTAACTGGTGAGTATTGTAACTTGCTGTATTTTTGTCATTATCGATAAAGAAAAAATTTTGAAAACTAATTTATGACAGTTTTCATTTATACACAATCATTATTTCTACTGTTATCAGTATCTTTATAAAGCCCTCTTATATTGCTTATAGGTGAGCAATGCTGCTATCTGGCACATATATCCACTGCAGCCATTATAAATTATTTAACTGCTGTTTCTGATAGGCATTCAGTCCTTAGTAAAGCGCTCCTGGGTGTAATCAAGGTATCTGTAATTAGTAATTAATTAATTTATTAGGTCAGAATTTATGGATGGAAATTGTGCAGAAAAAAGATATATGAGAAGTACCCATTAATGTATCATTCAGTTTTTCACACCCTAAGGTACAGTTGTGAGGGTTGGCTGGCATATTTCTGTGGGTGGCTTTTTACTTTTTTAACTTTTCTTGAGGCAGGAAAGAAAGCAAGTTGGATGGTAGATATACCTGCTTAAATTTTCACTCCAATCCTTGCAGTCAATCAAAAGCTGTCAAGTAAACATGAAAATATCATGACCTCTGAAGATAGGGCTGTGAGGGTAGGTCATGATATGTCACCTTATGGTGGAAAACATTTGTAGATTGTATCATCCCAATCCCTGCTTTGGTTCTGAAGTTCTAGAGCAGGTATAAGAAAAGCAATAACTGCTATTGTGACTTTGACCTTTGGATGGGTCACAGCACATCATCTGATGGTTAGTAATACTGGTTCCAACTAAAATTCCAACCCCCCTAGTATCAAAGTTCTGGTGTGAAAATAAAAAATACCATGACCCCTGATGTGAACAATATGATCACCAGCCATAACTGATCTTGATGGCACATCATCTGCTGAAGGATAATACTTCTGAAAAGTGACATCCCAGCCCCCGATTTTTTCTAAAGTTAGAGAGCAGAAACAAAGCATATCATGAATCATGACCACAGCTGTGAGCTTGAGACTGAAGGTATGACCCAGGTGAATGAGCCATATTATACCATGGTCAGTACTATCAAGAGTAAAATTGAATCCACTCCCCTTACTGGTTTTCAAGACATGCATTTAGTGAAAGTGTGATGAATATATGGACAATGGTGTTTACTGTAGGTACCTGCTCTTCAAGCTGGAGGAAGGAATGTGTAACCTGAATTATTCTCCATCTAACTTACTTTATGAGGACTAGTTTAAATGGAGAAACCATTACAAAAGCACAAGTATAACATGCATGCAATAAATTATTTTAGCAAAACCAAAAGAATATTTACAATGAGCAAAGGGATGATTAAAAACACTTACACCACTACGAGCTTTATCTTCAGAGTACTCAGCAGCCACTTCATTAAACTTCATACCAGCCTTTAACTTCTCCAGAGCTTCTAGACTTTTACTTTGCTTTTCACACAAGATATGCCGAACCTGGGTGGAAAAAAATTATGAAATTATAACTATACATTGCATAACATATCACAGTAAAGAGAGTTTCTAATTGATCAAGCACCACAAAGATTTCAAGTCAATTTAGCAAGTTCAGGAGGTAAAATCACTTGAACTTAAGTGAGCATACATGAACCTAAAATTACTTCATTCTCCAATATACAATTAAATAACACTGTGGAAATAAAAAGAGAAAAAGTTACAAAGCAAAAAGTAGACAATACACTATGTTGACAAGTAAAAGTATATGAGTATTAAATAAATGAGGAGAAACCTAATATTCATAATTTTTCCACTGTGTTAGTCAACAAATATGATTCCAAAATACACAGGTTTTGCAATATTTTGTGCAAAAGGGAATACGAAATTGCATGAAACTTAGCTGAGCAAAGTTCATGTGATCAAGTATGATAATAGTAATAAAAAATCTTAGTGAAATCTTTAACTTATATAACACATATAGTCAGGGAAGATTAATAATTATTTACATATTCTGAGAAGTAATGGGAAAATTTGGTACTAGATGTAATTGCCATATATTGCACAACTGATAAACTGCATTTTTAAAAATATTTTTTTGACACAATTCTTATTTGTAGGTTCTAACCTAATGCATTAAATCAATATTTATCTACATATTCAGCAAAATTTTTGTAGGTCACATCAGCATTTTCTTTGTTATCTAGTTTCAACATTCATCTCATAATGGTGGTAATATGTGAAAGAGTGTAAAGAAGTTACCCCGAGACTGCTATGGTGGTAATGTGTGAAAGAAAGTAAAGAAGTTAGCCTGAGACTGCTGTGAGTGAAAATGAGTGTTTTATCTGCTTTTATAAACATACCCTTTTCCGAAGCAGACAGCTTATTTGATATACTTCAAATCTTAAAACACATATAGATCTTTCACAAAGCTTCTGTAGTTTCAATGTGAAGCTAAAGTGAAATGCTATTAGACTTTCTGTAGATGTTTTAACACAGATTTTGATTAAAATACTAATGGTTTCCTTACGCTCTTGATAATTGTTATAATGTGCTTTAAGGTTACAATTTTCCTTTGTTAATAACCCATCCCTCTTTGTGGATCTTACAATTTCCCTGAAATTCAAAGCTCTCCCCACTCTGTAGGGTTCTTCACCTTGAAGTAAGAGTCACAGGTAAATGTAAATTATCACACTTTAAATCAACTAAACAGAGTGTATGAAATTCCCACTGGTAAAAACTCATGCCAATTTGTGGGTCTTAAAATTTCCCTTAAATTCAAAGCCCTTCCCTTTCTTGGGGGCTTCTCCTTTAAGTAAGATGAGCCATGGGTGAATATCTATAACCCCTTTTTTGTCCACTCAGCAGTGTAAGAAATCACATGGTATAACTTTCCTCAACTGCTAAGTTACCAAATATTATATTCAGAATCATGCTGTGCAGCTGATGCTGTGAGTTCTAAATTCTATACTACGCCTGCCTAAGAAGATTGGTAAAGTATCCCTGTAGGGACACCTAAAAAAAAAAAAAAATTGAAAGAAATGCATATCAATGAAATCCATCTGCAGCTTTACATTATATGCTGAGATAAGAGATAATAGTGCGAGGTTTATGATATGATAAAATGTTGGGTAAAAGGGAAACGCTTCTTGAAATCAATAGTGCGAGGTTTATGATAATATGAGAAAATGTTGGGTAAAAGGGAAACACTTCTAGAAGTCAAAAGAACCTATGAAATCCTCACCTACCTTTCCCAAGCAACCTAAATTTTTAGAGCTTATTTAGGAAAAAGAATGTGAATGTTATGATGGCACTTGCATTCATTTGCTGAGAATTTTATTCGTTGTGTGATTAAAGTTCACTAAGTTTGTTTACTTCCCACGATTAGGATATTATCTTTGGTATATTTCGAGTATGAATATAAAGTAAAGCTAGGCCCCTAGGGTAGGTTTTCATGCCAGTAATACCAGTATTTCCCTACTTTTACCTTATATTTTACAAGATTATTGTACCCCTAATAAAGCTTTTCCAGGGCCTTTTTATGCTTTATATCTTTATGCTTTACATTTTGTTGGTGCACCTAAAATGATGCCTTACCACAAAATCACTCAGTTTTCGTGCCTGCCTTTGTCATTCACCCTGAGATTTTGAGAAATATGCCAAGGTTAATGTAGAGAGCCGGAGGTAACCCTGTGGGACGAGTAGTTGTTTGGGGAACTGGGCTGCTACCTCTTGGGTGTCGTGTTTCTTGATGTTTTACTGCAATTACCTTGACAGTAATTACCATGGATGGATCCTATACATTTCGAAAACGAGTTGAAGACTGTGATCCTAAATCTCTTTTAGCAGAGGCGCTTTGTTAACATCAAAGTGCTTCATTGACATTTAAGATAACCGAACATTTATGCATTACTTTATCAACCTCAAGTAATTTTTTACTGTGGGATTCTGCCATAAAAAAAATGAATGCACTTATAAATCACGCAACTCGGAGAGACCATCAATATAAGAATTTCCTCCAGATCTAGGTTATTTAAGTTTGCCTTTCAGTAAAACGTACCCAGCTGTATTCTTTCAGCGGAAGGTTGAAATTCTGCGTAAATACCAACCTCATGAGTCGAGCCTTGAATCGGTCTTACCTTGACAGACGTTCCTCCCTTCTTCTCCTTGGCTGCGCCACCGCCACTCGCCTCACTCTTTTCTCCTTTCGAACTTTTGCCGCCTCCTCCACCCTTACCAGCACCACCTTTTTTCCCTCCACCCATCCCTCAGTACCTTCAATTTACAAATCTTCCTTTTCTGTCCTTAAGAATCGTCAGTGTGTGACCATCTTCTGTGGTAGTGACGGAAGGTAAACACTGCAGTTGCGCTATAGTGTAGCGCAAACCATTTTGCTGCCGGTAGATTATACAAACTTTTAAAGATTAACTGTTGAAATTAAACTTTACTATCAAAATAAGTATCTTTTTCATAGATGAATCTGGTTCATTTTACATCGTGACGTTCATCATAATTTCTGTACCATTTAACATCTTTTCAAAACCGCTGGATATTAGCAGATGTACCAAATATTTATTGATTTTTTTTTTTAATTTCCGGTGATTCTAGTCTAAAAAAAAATTGCTCCCGATGTTTCTCAGGACTTCCCTTCCCTTCCAACAGCCAAAAGTGCGCTACTACCAGTAGCATGAAAATGAGACTCCAATGAAGTAAGGAGTTCTTTGACTAAACTGTACTTTCAAAAATACAGCCCCGCCAAGGATGAGTTTTTACTGGTAGTGTAACCTCATGCAGGCAGCGCCCGGTAGCGCACAGACATAGGATAGTGGGTGATTGCTGATTTCTATTTGTTTTACAGTTCTGTTTCCCCGTCCTCTTGGCTAAATATTGTTATACGTGATCGCCGTGGTGGTGTGCAAAGTGAGAGGGTTAGGGAGAATGATTTGGTAAACAGAGAAGAGGTACTAAAAGCTTTGCGGAAGATGAAAGCCGGCAAGGCAGCGGTTTTGGATGGTATTGCAGTGGAATTAATTAAAAAAGGGGGTGACTGTATTGTTGACTGGTTGGTAAGGTTATTTGATGTATGTATGACTCATGGTGAGGTGCCTGAGGATTGGCGAAATGCTTGCATAGTGCCATTGTACAAAGGCAAAGGGGATAAAGGTGAGTGCTCAAATTACAGAGGTATAAGTTTGTTGGGTATTCCTGGTAAATTATATGGGAGGGTATTGATTGAGAGGGTGAAGGCATGTACAGAGTATCAGATTGGAGAAGAGCAGTGTGGTTTCAGAAGTGGTAGAGGATGTGTGGATCAGGTGTTTGCTTTGAAGAATGTATGTGAGAAATACTTAGAAAAGCAAATGGATTTGT
Organism: Panulirus ornatus; assembly: GCF_036320965.1. Taxonomy (NCBI): domain Eukaryota; kingdom Metazoa; phylum Arthropoda; class Malacostraca; order Decapoda; family Palinuridae; genus Panulirus; species Panulirus ornatus. The sequence continues at coordinate 64,109,005 of NC_092235.1, forward strand.
ATGTAGCATTTATGGATCTGGAGAAGGCATATGATAGAGTTGATAGAGATGCTCTGTGGAAGGTATTAAGAATATATGGTGTGGGAGACAAGTTGTTTGAAGCAGTGAAAAGTTTTTATCGAGGACGTAAGGCATGTGTACGTGTAGGAAGAGGGGAAGGTGATTGGTTCTCAGTGAATGTATGTGTGCGACAGAGGATGTGTGATGTCTCCATGGTTGTTTAATTTGTTTATGGTTGGGGATGTTAGGGAGGTGAATGCAAGAGTTTTGGAAAGAGGGGCAAGTGTGCAGTCTGTTGTGGATGAGATAGCTTGGGAAGTGAGTCAGTTGTTGTTCGCTGATGATACAGCGCTGGTGGCTGATTCGTGTGAAAAACTGCAGAAGTTGGTGACTGAGTTTGGTAAAGTGTGTGAAAGAAGAAAGCTGAGAGTAAATGTGAATAAGAGCAAGGTTATTAGGTACAGTAGGGTTAAGGGTCAAGTTAATTGGGAGGTAAGTTTGAATGGAGAAAAACTGGAGGAAGTGAAGTGTTTTAGATATCTGGGAGTGGATTTGGCAGCGGATGGAACCATGAAAGCAGAAGTGAATCACAGGTGGGGGAGGAAGCGAAAGTTCTGGGAGCGCTGAAGAATGTGTGGAAGTCGAGAACATTATCTCGGATAGCAAAAATGGGTATGTTTGAGGAACAGTGGTCCCAACAATGTTATATGGTTGTGAGGCGTGGGCTATAGATAGAGTTGTGCGGAGGAGGGTGGATGTGCTGGAAATGAGATGTTTTAGGACATGGTGTGAGGTGGTTTGATCGAGTAAGTAATGATAGGGTAAGAGAGATGTGTGGTAATAAAAAGAGTGTGGTTGAGAGAGCAGAAGAGGGTGTTTTGAAATGGTTTGGTCACATGGAGAGAATGAGTGAGGAAAGATTGACCAAGAGGATATATGTGTCGGAGGTGGAGGGAACGAGGAGAAGTGGGAGACCAAATTGGAGGTGGAAAGATGGAGTGAAAAAGACTTTGAGTGGTCGGGGCCTGAACATGCAGAAGGGTAAAAGGCATGTAAGGAATAGAGTGAATTGGAACGATATGGTATACCGGGGTGGACGTGCTGTCAATGAATTGAACCAGGGCATGTGAAGCGCCTAGGGTACACCATGGAAATGTCTGTGGGGCCTGGATGTGGAAAGGGAGCTGTGGTTTCGGTGCATTGTTACATGACAGCTAGAGACTGAGTGTGAACGAATGTGGCCTTTGTTGTATTTTCCTAGCGCTACCTCGCGCACATTTGGGGGGAGGGGGTTGTTATTTCATGTGTGGCTGGGTGGCGATGGGAATGAATAAAGGCAGACTATGAATTACGTACATGTTTCTATATGTATATGTCTGTGTCTGTATATATATGTATACGTTGAGATGTATAGGTATGCATATTTGCGTGTGTGGACGTGTATGTATATACATGTTTATGTGGGTGGGTTGGGCCATTCTTTCGTCTGTGTCCTTGCGCTACCTCGCTGACGCGGGAGACAGCGACAAAGCAAAATGAATAAGAATGAATGATATATATATATATATATATATATATATATATATATATATATATATATATATATATATATATATATATATATATATATATGTGGAAATAAAAAGAGCGTGGTTGAGAGAGCTGAAGAGGGTGTTTTGAAATGGTTTGGGCACATGGAGAGAATGAGTGAGGAAAGATTGACCAAGAGGATATATGTGTCGGAGGTGGAGGGAACGAGGAGAAGAGGGAGACCAAATTGGAGGTGGAAAGATGGAGTGAAAAAGATTTTGTGTGATCGGGGCCTGAACATGCAGGAGGGTGAAAGGAGGGCAAGGAATAGAGTGAACTGGAGCGATGTGGTATACCGGGGTTGGCGTACTGTCAGTGGATTGAATCAGGGCATGTGAAGCGTCTGGGGTAAACCAAGGAAAGGTGTGTAGGTATGTATATTTGCGTGTGTGGACGTATGTATATACATGTGTATGGGGGTGGGTTGGGCCATTTCTTTCGTCTGTTTCCTTGCGCTACCTTGCAAACGCGGGAGACAGCGACAAAAAAAAAGAAAAAAAAAATATATATATATATATATATATATATATATATATATATATATATATATTTACTTGCTCGCCTCCACTCTGCCCCATAGGAAACAATATCGCCACCCCTTGCGTCAGCGTAATAACGACAGGAAACAAACGAAGGCCACATCCGTTCACATCTATTCTCTAGCTGTCATGTGTATTGCCCCGAAACAACAGCTCCCTATCCAGATCCAGCCCCCATAGACCTCCAGACGTTTCACACGCTCTGGTTCAGTTCATTAACAGAACGTGGACCCCAGTATACCACATCGTTCCAATTCGCTCTATTCCGTGCTCCGCTTTCACCGTCCTGCATGTTCAGGCCCCGATCGCTCAAAATCCTTTTCACTGCATTCTTCTACCTCCAGTTTGGTCTCCCGCTTCTCCTTGTTCCCTCCGCTTCTGACACTAATATCCTCTTTGTCAACCTTTCCTCACTCAGTTTGTCCATATGTTCAAACCACTTCAACACACCTTCTTTTGCTCTCTCTCAACCACACTTTTTATTGCCACACTTCCCTGTTGCCCTTTCATTACTTACTCGGTCAAACCACCTGACACCACATATTGTCCTCAAGTATTTCACTTCCAACGCATCTACCTTCCCCTGCACAACCCCATCTATAGCTCATACCTATATGTTGAGGATGGTTGGAACGACGACGTACAGCATCTCACGGTGTGTGACGATGACTTGTCTTCTGCCCCACCTACCAGCACCAACTCCTCCCCATGATCAACACTCTCTCTTCTTCTCATACTCCATTATTCTACCTCCTTCCATTTTTCTCGAGATAAGAAAAGTGTGCAAAGCAAGTCGGAACTAAACGCTTGAATGAGAGGTGAGAGCTTGACAGGCACATCGATATGAGGGATGATAAGTGAGGCAACTTTCCTCATCATTTCCCTGCTTGCTAATCACAATGGATATAGTCAGGTCTGCAGTGTATGACATCGTAGTTGGCCCATGGTAGCGTTTGCAGTTTCCCGTGATAACAAAATGGTGCCAAGATCAGACCAATAGCTGCGTAGTTTGATTTCATCCACTCTAGCTGTCGGATATGAATGCACTGAAACCAGAAACTCTTTAATTTGGGTCCTCTTGTCCGTTTCATATGCCCTGGCTCAGCACGTGACCCGCTTTTTACCGCATAGCTACAGTTTGCCCTGTCCCATGCACGCCTCCCATCCTTCGGCATGTTCAGGCCCCGTTATCTCAAAGCATCATTCACTCCATAATTCCACGTCCTCCTTAGTTTCCTCCCTTTTCCCTTATTTTTCCGCTTCTGAAATGTATATCCTCTTATTCATCCCCTCCGTATGTCCAGACCATTTCAGTACACACTCTTTCACCTCTCTCATACATACTCTACGTATTACCAAATTCTCTTATACCCTATCATTTCTCATTCGACCAACCGTCCTCGCACAACAAAGTCGTTCACAACGATTTAATTTCCAACACATCCATCCTGTTCCTTACTTTCGTTTAGTTTATTTTCCCCCTAAGGTTCATGCCTCACATCCCATACTCTACCTTCAGGGGTTACTATGACACCAGACATATCCATCTTTGCCCTCACAGATGGTATAACTTCTCTTTCCACACACTCATTAGTGTACTTAGCGGTGTCACCCATCCAATGATCATCAGTTATATCGATGCTAGGATAAAAGAGTCTTATGCCAAATCGATGGCGTTTGCTGTACATGATAAAGTATATAGAACTAGATTCCTTGTCCAATAATTGCGGTTTATTTGCCAAAAGAAAACTCTGTGGTGACAGCAAGAAACACAAACATTCCCTCTACACAGGTATCTACCCACGTGTGTAATCTTGATTGTTCAGTCGGTTGGTTTCATCTGAACAAGTTCAGGGTCTAGATATTTCTCAAAGGTAGATTCGCCCAGGTTAGTGACCATATCCTGATCCAAAATGGCGTCTTTAACCCTTCCCATACTTACGTGATGGTCTCTCGTGGTAATGGTGTCCGCTGTAGATGTAGCTTCAGCTGTGATGAACGCAGAAAACATTTCTCATGACACACATACATTATGTCGTAGTGTAAAGTGTTAGTTGGCAAGTATTAGAAACGCCATAGTAATCGTTATTAGGTGGGAGAGTTAAGGAAAGGGCAGGAGGCTAGGGGGTGGGAGATGGAGAGTGAAGGTATGGGGCGTTGGACGTGGAGTGTAGGGGGTGGAGAGTGACGGAAGAAAAGGGAGGCGGAAAGGGTGGGGTATGAAAAGAGGAGGGTTAGGGAAGGAGGATAGTGGGTATTGGATGGAAAGGGGGGTGGTTGAGGGAAGGATGGCATGGAGATGGAAGGGGCAGAGTTTGCAAGGGTTGTGTTTGATCTCGTGTTTGATAATTTGCAGATGTGTTGTTGTCTTGCTTTTCTTGTCTTTTTTTGTTGTTCTTGCTTTTAAAACTTCCCGTAATATTGCCTGATGTATTGGAATACATAATTCATCTGTGATTTGTTTCCCGAACGTCATCGCTTTTATGTACAGACAGGCAAGTAACCCCGCTCACACGTTTCAACCTAAGTCCACTTGTAAGGAGAAGCAGTCAGTCCTCTTTGCTTTTCATTCCTCTCACTGCTTTAGCATCATCTGCAAACATAGTCAGTTAGGAGTTCATATCCCTACTATGAGCTCTGGCCAGCTTCTTGGTAAGCTAACTGAGCAGTATAAGAGATTCGTTAAGAGAGAACATCAGCAAGATACTGCTATATGGTGAATTGGCTATTATATTCAGTGAAACATGATATATTAATTAATTATACTTAATTGCCGTCTCCCACGTCAGGGAGGTAGCGCAAGGAAGCAGATGAGGAATGGCCCAACCCACCCAAAAGTTATATTTCGTACAAGTGATTCAGTGGTTGTTGTTCTCTGACAGTTTGCATATGTAAGGCGCTTAAACTTCAGAACAATTGTTGTTGTTTAAAAGCCACACTTGTGAGTTGTCCACGCTGACGATGCCTTCGTTCACAGCCTTCCTGACGAGTCCCGGGTGGCTAGTTTGATGTTTTTTTGCAAGTTTGGTTGTGATGGCTGCTGAGAGACACGAAGAGAGCCAACAAGGAAGACACACTCCCGTCTAACGGTGAGGGAGAGAAAAATAAACCAGTCTTCTGTCAAACTAGTCAAGAACTGTTCAGAATTGAAGAAAAGGTGCAAGTGATTTTTCGAAAAAAAAAAAGCATCCACATCACTGACCAGCATTGAGGAGACAGATGTCTAACAACGAACTTGATCTCTAAGGTGCTCATATGATTGCCTAAGACCCAGTCCTGTAATGCGAAGAACTGACACCAAACGGTTGACTTGACGCAGGTAAGGAGATCAAGGTACGAGTAACTTTCTAGGAGACAGAAGACAGGTAGATGAGAATGACTGACTGGTGGTAGCTCGCTAATCTTACAAGTGAGTTTATGAGTATTTGCTGCACCACATCACTAATGACATGTGCACAGACTTTAAGATGCATTGGAAGACACGTTGGTTCCAGATACGCATTCACAGTATTAAGTTCTCACACACACACACACACACACACATACACACACACACACACACACACACACACACACACACACACACACACACACACACACACATTTGAAATTGATGAAACCAATGAAAGATTATTATTAGGAGTAATATATACAGACCCCACCAAGATTAGATAGTCTGAGGGGGGAAATTTTTATGGGACGAAATTTGGAAGGCATGTGATGAAAATGTGTGTATTCCAGGTGACTTCAACTTTATTACAATTAACTGGGAAGATGATGCGGGAGATGTTGAGTCAGAGGAATTTATGGGAGACAGTCCAAGATTGTTTTCTGTCACAACACATTTCCGAGGGGGAGGGTGATAACATTTTATATTTGTTACTGACAAATGCAAATAACTCTATAGATGAAGTTGAGGTAGGAGGACAGTGGAATGTTCGTTCCCGACTTTCGTAAGGCCAACTTTGCGGAGCTACGCACGTAGATAACTTGCTTATGTTGGTTGGTTGGAAGCAGATGAAGGTGGGGTGAGGTCAGACGACCAATCAGTGAAGGTGGTGTGGGATTAGGGCGTGGCTGACAGAAAACACAGGGTGTGCATCACTGGAGTTACATCGGCCTGAGGCTATGTAACCTGTGGTGTTCCTTAGGAGTAAGTCTTGGGCCGCTCCTGTTCGTTAAATAGATTAACGATTAAATTTGCCGATGATTCAAAAATAGGGGCCGTAATTGTGCTGAAATGGTTTGGACATATGGAGAGATTGAAAAGAGGTTGACAAGGAAGACAAATGTGTCGAAAGTGGAGGAGACAGGGAGAAGAAGGAAGACAAAACTGTAGATGGAAGGAAGTAGTGAAAAAGAATTTGAGTGCTTGGGGGACTCTTTTTTTTTTTTTTTTTTAGTGCTTGTCGGGCTATTCCAGTGTGTATGTGCTTTGTCTGTATTATATTTGTCGGGGGTGTAGGGGTCTGTGAGTAAAATTCAGTGAAGTGTGAGGTAGGGGTTAGTGGCTAGAGTGGCTAGTGCTGTTGTATGGAAATGAGTGTCCAGCAAGACGAAATGGGACTGTATTGGGAAAAATCCTTCTATTCATTTATGTCAAGTGTCTATGGTTACTAAGTAATATCTTCTTACTGTCACTTTTGATTAGATCAAACATACTAAGGTAGCATGAACTAATATGACAGTATTCTCAAGCTTATCATGCCTTAACTTGTTGTCATATATAACTCGAGCAGCCAAACTGAGCCGAAAAATAGTCTTAACGTGATGTAATCCGAAACAGCCCTGTGGATCATAACCTTTCGGTAGTCTCACGCGATTTCCCCCCATAGTGAGCTAGTAAACTACCTTCCTCACCTCTGCCTGTGAAACGGTTCCAGCCCGGACACACACCTTCGCTAAGATATGTGGGTTCTAGATCATCATAGCTTGTGCGGTACGCGCACTGGTGGTATGATTAAAGAAGAAAAAAAAAAGATACCAAAGCGTTCCTCCCCTTTCCCCTTGACCTTAATTTCTAAAGTCTAAGAGATAACAAATATATCATCATTGATGGGATAGTTCACAATCGTGACTGGTGTTCCGGAGAAGCACTTACGTCGACACTCTGTCCCATGATGACGGAGATGATGGTGACCCAGTGAAAGGCCGAGAAGGTGTTGGGACCTTCATCGAACGCATTGAGGTAGAGTCTTCCGTCCTGGTTGCGACTACGGGCGTTGTCGGGTTCTGAGGGACTGGCCTTGTGCTGTTCTACTGTTTAGGGTCCTGGTGAGGAGGGTTTGAGGTCGCTATCGCACGTGCGTTGCCAAGAGGCAACCACACCTAAGGCTTTTCAGGGGTGTTGGAACCCGTGTTAGCCCACACACAGAGTTGGTGTGGGGGTCATTGTGACATATATATATATATATATATATATATATATATATATATATATATATATATATATATATAACCAGCAGACACAGGTGGGCCAAGAGGCCGCGTAGCACTGACGTCTCTTTTCTTCCTTGATCCTCAGGATGCTCTCCAGCCTGGAGTCTTCCCGTGTTGATGTCTTCCGCTCAGGTGATCGCCCTCTCCAGATAAGACGAAGAAAAGAAATAAAAAAGAAAGAGGAAAAAAAGCTATCACTGCGGATACAGGTAAAGTAGATATATATTTTTTCAAAAACCTGTTGACAAAGCTTTTTAGAAAACGATGTCATTTCAAAGTCAGACTGTACAATATTGCACCCATTTCAGAAAAGGCTCTTATACTTCATTAATCTGTGAGATTAATAGCAATGATTCCGGCACGTACCGAATTATGTTTGTTCTTCGTAAATTCACCCCTTCATATATATATATATATATATATATATATATATATATATATATATATATATATATATATATATATATATATATATATATATATAAATATGCAAGAATTCTTGCATGAGTTGCGAAAAAACTCTTGCAATTTGGAAATCTCCCGCGAAGATTTGCACACCCACTGTGAAAAAATGGCTGGTACCCAAATAGTTTGGATATTCTCTTTTGCCCACTGTGGATGGCCTGTTCATTGACCGTGGAGAATTCCTAAACCGACTGTGGAAAGCTCGCGCTCTCATTACCACACTTGCCTGCTCTCTCTCTCTCTCTCTCTCTCTCTCTCTCTCTCTCTCTCTCTCTCTCTCTCTCTCTCTCTCTCTCTCTCTCTCTCTCTCTCCAAGGTTCCTCCACTGAGATGAAGTTAGAAAACAGAATGCATACATCTACACCTCCGTCTTTTTAGAATAGAGAGAAGGAGGTGGATGGAGAAGAGGGCCAATCTATGGCAAACGGCGAAGATGGGGAGTAGTTATAAAATCTGGTATATCTTCTCCCATGAATATTAACTCTTAGGTCGGCTGCCACTCCTACTGGCAGCCTCTCACTACAAACCCATCTCGGTTGTACATTAAATACACACAGCTACTTCATGTCATCACCTGGTCTTGCTTTCAGTTTCCCTGAGGTACTGCATTGAACAGTAATTGGCACACGTGCGATACTCGGTCTGGAAAAAGAAAGAGAGAAGAGAAAATTATCATAGTTACAAATAACCCTCCTTACTTGAGGGAACGCCCTGTGTTACATTTTATAGAATCGACTATTCTAATATGGGTAACAAAATCATTTTTAATGATGCTGATGTGTTCAGTTCTTTACCCACCAGCCGTTGAAGGTTTGAGGTTAATCCACGCGCGGAATTTGTGATTCATTTATCGTAGTTGATGAATTAAAAAAAAAAAGGTCATCTCATGAGAGATCTTGCCAATAAACCCTCTCGTATGCTTCATGAACTTAGGCCTCGACATAATCAACCTCTGTATTTTCAAAGTCTTATAACTAGGTAAGATTGCGCAGGTGACTGACCCATTGCATGGACCAGCGTCTTGGGCTTGTTGGGGCGATGGATGGCCAGGTAGTAGACAGGAAGAGCTGAAGCGATGATGACCAAGGCCATCACAATCTCCATCGGCCGATCTATTACCGGGAACACCGTCAGGAACACCGAGGTGATGAAGTACAGGATTGGGAAGCAGAGCCACACCTGCGGGAAGGGAGACACCGATAGAAGCGAGACGGACCTCAAACTCATCATTATGATTCAGTCACTTTGCGCCAGAGTTCAGTGTGTGACGAAAGTCACGTTAAGAAGGACAAACAGTTTGATGGGTTCCCACCTTTCCTCAGACTTCGTTCTGTTCATCTGACTCTTAAATTTCTTTCGGTTCCCGGTTGAGAACCATTACAACACCGGTATGCACGTAGAAGCAAAAAGAAGAAGAAAAAAAAAGAGAATTACTATGGGTCACCTTGAAGGGTCTGTGGCGCTCCGGTTGCTTGATCCGGAACCAGAAGAAAGTACTGTGGCTCAAGAGACCGATTAAGTTCCCGGAGAAGCCGGTGTAGTTGATCAGCACTCTGACGTCCGAGGTGATGAACATGGTCATGGAGATGCAGGCCTAGAATTCAGAAACTGGAGAGTAATTGCAGTAGACAAGGGGATGGCAGTTCAGACCCGACAGCGATTCCATTGTCTTAGGCCAAAGGTGTCGGTATCTAATGTCGATTCATTCTCGGGTGCCTAAAATAAGGTTTGACAAATGAAGGAGTTTCGCTTCACTTACTCACTATGTTTACATTCGTTAAAGTCAGAGGTACTTTTTGCAGTTCGATCACATTCTGCTTATGTTTTCACTGAGGTGAGATCACCAGGTATTCTACATCTACGAAACCTGGCAGAGTGGATTGAGTACGCTATCGGCAGAAACGTTTTAGCGAATCAGTCTTATCAGATGTCATAACCATTAATAGGTATTCTGTAGCAGTTCCCATTGTTGTGATGTTGCTGATGATTAATTAGAGCACGACTACGCATTCTACGGTCTTGTACAACACCTCTTGTTTCGCGAGAAAGATTATGAAAAAAAAAAAAATGGGTTTCTGAGACATGTCAGGCCTCTAAAATGGTCTAATTTGCAGGGAACCTCTTAAAGCATGTTCATGTTACGCTCAGGAACGTGGTAAACTAATACCCACAAATGACTAACCATGAAAACAAGAGAAGTGATGGGGGTGTAGTTATGGGCGTGGACGAGAGTGAGCACCTTCGGGAGATGACCGCGTCTTGCGCTGACGAAGAGCACCCTGGACGATTCAAAGATGGAGCCGTTGAGGCTCCCGCCTGTTGAACAGGCCACGGAGATTGGGATTATCCACGCCATCACACCTAGAACAAGATTGCCGAAGGTCTGTGGACACAAAGGGCGTGAGTTACTCCTTCTGCAGGAGAGGATGTTTTGGGTTCTGGTGGTGATTATATGTTTACACAAACGGGTACCTGGCATAGGCTGTGTGTGTGTGTGTGTTTGCACACGTATAAAAGTAAAGATATGTCACATATATACAAGGGTAAGAGACTGGGGAAACACGCCTGTAAATCCTTTACCCCGTTAAGCAGTCATCACACGAAGTCAAAATGTTAAGACTCTAGTCTTTCTACTCATTACATTCACCATCATCAACCCATGTGCCGTTTGTCACAACATATCTCGCAACGTTGAACACCCTCGCAACGGGGGATATGCACATGTAGGTGGAGCGCGTGTGTATAGTCTTTGAATTATCATCATGAACACTTGAAGATGATCAGGAGTGTGCAATATGTTACGATGACGTTGGCGGCGTTAATGACCCTAACAACTGATAGCCATAAAGGCCCAGATGACCAAAAGCCACAGCGACGACCCATCCCAGTTCACAAAGCACAAAGAAAGACATAGAAACTAATCATTCAGATTATATCCAAGTCTAATCTCTCCGGTACACACACACACACACACACACACACACACACACACACACACACAATACTAAACACACCCACAGCGTCCAATGATCGTGTAATGCACTGTATCATATCACAACCACCACCACCACATCATCATCATTATAAACACCACCACCTCAGGTACTCACCACAGCCAGAGCAGTGGAAGATAACATCTGCTGTGTGCTCAGCACTGCGAAGTAGGCGACATTGGTGAGGATGTAGACCACAGTGATGAAGACGAGTGAAATGGCAATGGCCAGAGGCATGTTCCTGACGCAAAGGAAAACGGGAAATGATTAACCCTCTGTCGTATGACCCAGACGGAAAAACAGAATGGGATAAAGGTCCCAAGGATAGTTGGAGTGGGTGGGTGGGGGTTGGGGGTGGGTGGGGGGGTTAACACAAGTCTGCTTGACTAAAGTACATTCTAACATACGCCGTATTTTGTGATTCGTACGTCAGACTACAGTGTGCCACCTCATTTTATTGATGTGTGTGTGTGTGTGTGTGTGTGTGTGTGTGTGTGTGTGTGTGTTGCTGCATATATACATACAATAGTAACTGCATTACACTTTTATCATTCGCCCACATGTCCCGCGTCAAAGCTGGAAGCCTCCGGCAATTTAGGAGAGCTTTTTTCGCGTGTTTGCAAAAGCTCGTCCCCCTTTTAAACTGATCCAGGCAATTTTCTTTTTGTTTATATCAAGACAATATAGATATTTTTTTGTGTGTTTGTGTGTCATATTCTACATACCTGCACGGGTTCTTCACTTCCTCCATGATGGAATTGAGAGAGCTCCTGAAATACGATTGGTATGATTAGAATATAATCATTCAGACTTTGGGAGGATTAATCTTTTAAGTTGTCAACAATATCCTTCTCTCTCTCTCTCTCTCTCTCTCTCTCTCTCTCTCTCTCTCTCTCTCTCTCTCTCTCTCTCTCTCTCTCTCTCTCTCTCTCTCTCTCTCTCTCTCTCTCTCTTCCTTACCATCCGCTATAGGCGAAACCTGTGTGGTAGAAAGCTGTGGCTAGGAGGCTCGGGTCCCAGTTGGTGCCAGCCATTGGGTCATCGAAGTTCTTGGAGCGCCCCCGTGCCAGATGGTTCAAACCTACGACAATGATCATGATGAGGGCCAGCACCTTCGTGAAGGCAAGCACGTCCTGTACCGTCGTGGCCCACTTCACCTTCTTCGTGTTGATCCACGTCAGCAGAACTGGAAAGACGTGTGTAATGCCACAGAAACATTAGGCATGGGCGGGGAGGGGACGTCCTGAATAATGCTTAAGATTAATTAGCATTCATTAGTCATCACAAAAACGTAAATTACATATAATCCTGCGCAAAATTTCGTGATGAGTTTTTAGGATTATAGGGATATCGCATCATAATCGGGAGGGCACATGTGAGGCTCAGACAAGGTAGTAGAGCCGGGAAAGCTGAGGGTACTGTTACAGAAACCATCACCATAATTTGGCACCACATAAGCTGTATTACCCATGCGTCAAAATGCCAGCGATAGTCACATATAAGTGATGGGTGGGTGGGAATATCTTCACGCTCGCTGCCAAGAGATTCCCAAACCTTGTCACACAGACAGAACTGACCAGCTCACAAATATTTGGTGTGGATTGTGTGGGTCATCTACAGAGGGAAATATATGTGTGTGTGCTGCTCTCTGTGAACACTGACTGAAACAGGGCTAGTTTGGAAAAAAAAAAAGATATATTTTTCTTCACACAAGAATGATGGCGTCCAAAAATTTATTTTTCCCCCCTTTTCCGTAAATGAAGAAACTCATACCCGCGATGATTTGTGTGAGGCGTTGAAGTTCACAATCCCTCGACATACAGAGTCCATAATTGTGTTTTCAGAATGTATCTGGAAAGGTCATGTGAGGTCGAGAAATGTGGATAAAAACAGCTTTTCATTTCACAATATTAATAATCTTTAGTCATGATATTCGTCATGATTTGATGATAATTGATAATCTTGAGTTATGATATTCATTATTTGATGGTAATAAGAAGAGGGAAATCTTTTTTTAAAGCTAAGTTTGGTTTTTGTTTTCTTAACCATACTCTCACAGGACGACTGATGATTCTGGATGTTACTGAACTGTGTGACCTGTACTGTGTATGGTGAGAGCATACCCTTATATCATGAGCCATATACTCACAATACATCCATATGTTTACAGAATAACAATATTATAGCACACACACACACACACACACACACACACACACACACACACACACACACACACACACACACACAACAACAACTGACCAAAATATTTCCACAATGTGCGTGTATACCAAGGAGCTCTGACCTGGCGCCCATACAGTACTTCATACACAATATATATATATATATATATATATATATATATATATATATATATATATATATATATATATATCTTTTTTCTTTCATACTATTCGCCATTTCCCGCGTTAGCGAGGTAGCGTTAAGAAAAGAGGACTGGGCCTTTGAGGGAATATCCTCACCTGGCCACCTTGTCTGTTCCTTCTTTTGGAAAATCAAAAAAAAAAAAAAAAAACGAGAGGGGAGGATTTCCAGCCCCCCGCTCCCTCCCCTTTTAGTCGCCTTCTACGAGACGCAGGGAATACGTGGGAAGTATTCTTTCTCCCCTAACCCCAGGGATGATATATATACTCGTGCATAAGACACTCACGTATCAGGAGTATCCCAACAATCCGGAGGGCCGACTGTGGCGGTTCCTGGCAATCTGGGAAGAAAGGCTGAAGGATGTAGTGGGCGAAGGAGAGGGCCGCGATGGCTCTCGTTGCCGGGATGAAGATCACAACCCCCATCCAGACCTCTAGGAAGGCAGGGAAGGGGCCGTACGCCTCGTAGAGGTAGGTGATGCTCCCGCCACTCTTGGGAATCATTGTGCCTGCGGGAGGGGCAAGAGGAACGAAGATGAGGAGTCACGACGCAGCGGCTCTGTCGTTTTTTTTTTTTCTCTCTTCTTTAAGAGAGCCAATGGTGGACTGTATTGATGGCTCTCTCCTGTATTGGGAAGAGGATAGCACAACCTGTTCATGGTAGGCAATAGCGTTCACTTGATCTGCTCGTTATTTATTCCACAAATGGAATTCGAGAGATTAACAAACAATGCTTGACACACGGCGGTGCATGTTGCAGCAAATGCTCGCGAAAGAAGAAAAGAAAAAAGAAAAGAATTGATCTGCATCATATGAGGTTTCAGTCCGGAAGCCATAGTATATCTGTAAGGTAATTCCAAATTTGATTTGAGATTGGATTTGATTCAGATATCTAAAGATGATTCGATTCGAGAGCTGGTTCGTAATCGGATTTTAGATTTCCAGGGGCCCATATATGAGTATTGCATGCTTCCCACTGTGAAAACTTGCTTAATGTTGCTTTTTTGATATCAATGTAGTCTTAAGCAATAATAATGTTAGGGAAAGTTTTTTCAAAAGTTTTGTAAAGAGTGATTGACAATGGTCAAACTGGTAAGGTTCTCAGTATCAAGGTTAACCGGGAAATAGTGTTAGTTATGATCAAGGAAACATTGCCTTATTTATCCACCTCAAAGGATTTGGTCATGAAACTGACTGGAGCAGTGTTATGGCTCACAGTACCTCTGTAAGGAAGTGAAATATTGTTGAGTCGTCTCTTATGAAACAATATGAAACATATAAAACATACTATGAAACATAACATGAATCTCAGTGTTGGCTTATAAGAATCAGACAACATTATGAGTGAAAAAAATAATTTTGAATATCTTTCCCGCTTCAGAGTTTAAGTTGACTTTGTAACTTGAGAGAGGTGAGGGCGTCGAGGGTGACCTGTGCCTTAATCCCTTCACTTGTTCTTTATTTATTTGGTAGCCTCGCCTGGTGGCGGCTGGTATAATGTATTCTGGGTCTGCCCATCTGTACTCAGTCCTGACGATGTAAAATCAAATTCAAAATTGAATGGGAAACAGAAGACAAACTACCTTTTCTTGATGCGTTGATAACTAGAGATGCTGATTATTTGTCCTTTAAAATCTACAGGAAGCCTTCCTATAAAAATGTCTGTGTTTTTAAGAGCACTACAGATATGTGATCCCATAGACCTGGTGGACGAATGTAGTCATATAAGACGTATTTTTAGGCAGTTATGATATAGCAATTGGTTTGTGAGCAAAGGTTACTGGAAAGCTAGGAAGACATTTTATGCTTCTTGTAACAAAAATGTGACAAATAAGGATGTCTAAATATCTAGTGTTGCCCTATTCTCCCAACTTGGCTAATCTATGTTCTAATAAACAGTGCTTGTAATGTTGTTTTCCAGTACAATAACACTATCAGTAAGACCTTAATAAATAGTAGGCCAAATCATGCATGCAACAATTGGGAGTGTTTACGCCGTCAAATGCAAGACGTATATATATATATATATATATATATATATATATATATATATATATATATATATATATATATATATATATATATATATATATATAGTGGATAGTGAGAGATGGGTGATCATTGGTGCTTATACACCTGGCCATGAAAAGAAAGATCATGATGCGAGTGATTTGGGAACAGTTAAGTATGTCAGCAGATTTGGTGCACGGGACCGGGTGTGAGTGATGGGTGATTTAAATGCGAAGGTAAGTAGTGTGGCAGTTGAGGGTATAATTGGTGTGTACGGGGTGTTCAGTTTTATGAATGGAAATAGTGAAGAGCTTGTGGAGTTGTATGCTGAGAAAAGACTGGTGATTGGGAATACCTGGTTTAAAAAGAGAGATATACATAAGTGTACGTATGTGAGTAGAAGAGATGGTCAGTGGGCATGATTGGATTATGTATTTATGTAAATGTGCTGAGAGTGGCAGCTTGTGGGATGTGTGATTACTATCTCGTGGAGGCGAAGGTGAAGATTTGTGGAGGTTTTTGAAAAAGAGGAGACTATGTCGGAGAGACGAGAGTGGTGAGAGTAAGTGAATATTGAAAGGAGACTTGTGTGAAGAAATAACAGGAAAGATTGATTGTAGAATGGCAAAAGGTGAGAGGAAATGAAGTGAGAGGAGTGGGTAAAGAGTGGGATGTATTAAGGGAAGCAGTGATGGCATGTGCAAGAGGTATGTGGTATGCGAAATGAGAGGGGGGGGGGTGAGATTAAAAAGGATAGCGAGTAATGGGATGAAGAAGTAGGGTGTTAGTGAAAGGATAAAGAGAAGCGTTTGGGCGGTACTTACAAGGAAGGAGTGCAAATGGTTGGGAGTTGTATAAGAGAAAGCGAACGGCGGACAAGAAAAATATGTACATATATCAGAATATGTAATGTTCACATGTAAATCAACGTAAATTTTTTTTTTTCCATCAGTGCGGGCAAGAGAACAGATAGTGAACGGCGTAACCATTTAACAAGTGGTTACGCCATCCGCGTCATGATGTTTATTTTAGTGAATCTGCTTCAGATAACTAAAGATAACCAATACACACACACACACACACACACACACACACACAGTCTACCTGGGGTATATGAATAAGGCACGAGAAACACGCTTTCAGGTAGTTACTCACGTGCATAGAAAACCTCATGCCATACACCTGTACACACTTAAGCCTTCCCTTCCTCTTCGAACTATCGTTTCTCCTACGTCATATCTTCTTCCTCTCCTCTAACCACCCTATGAGAGAGAGAGAGAGAGAGAGAGAGAGAGAGAGAGAGAGAGAGAGAGAGAGAGAGAGAGAGAGAGAGAGAGAGAGAGATCTATATTCTACTTGAACTCAGAGAAGGCGGAGTAAAATGGTTCACAGATCCTCAAAAAGACAACCTAAAGGAAGGCCCCCCTGGTAACAGGCTCCCTCGATAGAACTGCAGCGGTCGATACTCACCTTGCAGTACACGTACAAGGCCAAGCCATGCTGAAGGTTGTTCACTTTCACTCCCAGTCCACCTGATCACGCTCGCGCGTCTCTCTCTCTCTCTCTCTCTCTCTCTCTCTCTCTCTCTCTCTCTCTCTCTCTCTCTCTCTCTCTCTCTCTCTCTCTCTCTCTCTCTCTCTCTCTCTCTCTCTCATGAAAAGAATGAGTGTAGGTTACGAGAGAGAAGTAAACTACCGGTAAAATGATCCCGACATTGTGAATTCGTGTTCGAAATCGGCGGGTCTTTGGTGTAACGTCCCTGAAAGTGTGTGTGATGTTCGCAACAGACAAAGGAAGGGGGAGGAAAGGAAACAAGAAGAAGAAAAGTATAAAGGTCAATGTTTGTATGTGTGTGTGTGTGTGTGTGTGTGTGTTTTCTACCGTGTTTCAAGGTACAGTCACTATGTGTTCTCAGCTTTATTTGTTAACTTTAATGATTTTGAAAAAGCATCCCTCAGAGCAACCCCTGTCCACATACCATGTAAGGGGAGAAAAGTCTTGACTCGTCGAGTCACATTACTGAATCTCACTGTCCACCTGCATTCCACTGGGATTAGTTAAGACCCGTCTCACTGCTGTCTTTGTGATTTTGATTATACTTAATCACCGTCTCCCGGGTTAGCGAAGTAGCGAAGCACTGCAAGGAAACACGAAGAGTGGTCGAACCCACCCACATACACGTGTATATACATAAACGCCCACACATGCACATATACGTACCTATACATTTCAACGAATACATACATATACATACATAGACATATACATATATACATATGTACATATTCATACTTGCTGTCTTCATCCATTCTCGTCGCCACCCTGCCATACATGAAATAGCATCCAACCCCCCCCCCCCCCCCTCTTCATTCAGCGAGGTAACGCTGGGAAAAGACAAAAAGGCCACGTTCGTTCACACTCAGTCTCTAGCTGCCATGTATAATGCACCGAAACCTCAGCTCCCTTTCCACATGCAGGCCCCACAGATCTTTCCGTGGTTTACCCCAGACGCTTCATATGCCCTGGTTCAATCAATTGACAGCACGTCGACCCCAGTATATCACACCGTTCCAATTCGCTCTGTTCCTTGCACGCCTTTCACTCTCCTGTATGTTCAGGCCCCGATCGTTCAAAATCTTTTTCACTCTATCCTTCCACCTCCAATTTGGTCTCCCGCTTCTCCTCGCCCCTCTACCTCTGACACATATATCCTCTTTGTCAATCTTTCCTCACTCATTCTCTCCATGCGACCAAACCATTTCAACATATCCTCTTCTGCTCTCTCAACCACACTCTTTTTATTACCACACGTCTCTTACCCTTTCATTACTTACTCGATCAAACCACCTCACACCACATATTGTTCTCAAACATTTCATTTCCAACTTATCTACCCTCCTCCGCAGAACCCTATCTATAGCCCATGCCTCGCAGCCATATAAAATTGTTGGAACCACTATTTCTTCAAACATACCCATTTTTGCTCTGCTAGATAACGTTCTTGCCTCTCACACATTCTTCAACGCTCCCAGAACCTTCGCCCCCTCCCAACCCTGTGACTGATTTACGCTTCCATGGTTCCATCCGCTGTTAGATCCACTCTCAGATTCTAAAAAACTTCACTTCCTCCATTTTTTCTCCATTCAAACTTACATCCCAATTAACTGAGCCAAATAATTACCTTGCTCTTTTCACATTTACTCTTAGCTTTCTTCTTTCACACACTTTACCAAACTCAGTCACCAAACTCTGCAGTCACCCGAATCAGCCACCAGTGATGTATCATCAATGAACAACAATTGACTCACTTCCCAAGCCCTCTCATCCAGAACAGACTGCATACTTGCCCCTCTCTCCAACACTTTTGCATTCGCCTCCTTAACCACCCCATCCATCAACAAATTAAACAACTATGGAGAAAGAGTACTTCCCAGGTATTCCTTGCGTGTCGTAGAAGGCGACTAAAAAGGGAGGGAGCAGGGGGCTGGAAATCCGCCCCTTCCTTTTTTTTTTTTACTTTTCCAAAAAAAAGGAACAGAGGAGGGGACCAAGTGAGGATATTCCCTATTAGGCTCAGTCTTCTAGGGGCGGATGCGGACTGACTGCTGTAACCTATGCGTTCGATCTTGGGCGACCTATGAGCGCCTCACGGTTAAGAACGGTGACGGCTGTATCACGGAGGTTATCAAGTTATATATATATATATATATATTTTTTGAATTATGTACATATTTATCCATTGGTATTCATCCTTCTGTGGACCGCCCTTCACCAAGGCACAGAATAAAGCAACATCAAACATGTGAAAATGAGATGGTTTTTAAGGGGAATAGACTATACGCTGTGATCTCATCTGTTCATTTTGCACTGGTTAGAACATATACTGAAGGGTATTGGACATATGTCACTTCGTGGGATACTAAGGGTAATGAATGATTATTGATTAATCTCATTTGAAGTGACTGTACATCTTACCTATGGGGAATTTGTGATTTCTCTTTCCAATGAAGATTAGTTTGTTGTCTTGTCATAAGCTACTATCAAAGTCGTCGTTATCCCCTTCCATGGCGCTGCTTTTGCTTTGATTAATGTGCTTGTGTTCGACGGTACTCGGCGATGTTACTGTGATCAATACAAGTACTCGTTTCACGGTGTCGCTGTTAACTACGATCGAGAAGGCTCATTGGTGTGAAAACATTGGTCAGGTTGGTTGATCACGACATTACTTACCTAACTCGGTGTAGGAGAGGGCACCCATCATTGCCAACAACCCTGTGGCCGCCCACATCACCAGGGACATCCCCACACTGCCCGTGTAATGGAAGACGGACCTCGGTGACACGAAGATACCGGTGCCGATGATGCTGCCCACAATGATCCCCACACAGTCCAGCAGCCCGAGCTCCCTCTTCAATCTAAGCCCAGTGCGGCTACTGTCGCTTTTCTTTTCACGATCATCTGAATTCTCCTGCGTGTGCCTCGGACTTTGCGTGTCTGGTTTCTCTGATTTCTCTTCTTTCTGTTCTTCAGTACGTTGGAAAAAACTTCGTATCTTTTTTCTGAGTGGCACAGGGGGATGATCGGTGTTTCCTACGTCAGGAGAGGTGGTGTCATTTGGGCTCTTTGAAGTTGTTGCATGTATGGTTTGCTCAGACATTGATCCTGCGTCGGTGCTAGGGAACTTCACGTTAGCTTTATCCTTCTGCTGAATGACGTCGGAACTCAGATGTCCTGCTGAGGGCGGATTATCCTTCCCTACATCCATGACGTCGGGTTTCCAGTTGGTTCCTTGGTGTCCGATATCTGCATGTAAGTTGCAAGCAATGGTTGGCTACCTCGCTAAGCTCTGTTCTTCATCTCCCCCCTATCCTCGTGAACGTGCCTCGTTTATGTGAAATCGGTGTTGGAGTCCTGCCAGCTGCATCGCTGCCTGGCGTAGGTTTCAGATGTTTAAGCGATTGCTTTTGTTTCATGGCCTTTCCTCCCATAGTTTTTCTTTCATGACATGTACGCCAATCCCGAGGTCACAGTCATCCATATGCATGTGTTTCTTATAGTTGGCATTGAATTTCATGCTCGCTTGTTGTTTGTGTTAGGCTTTGTTGAATATATGTTCACATATTTGTTGATAGGCAGCTTTGCATGAACAAGGTTAATCAATGTAAGGCTGCCAGACTTCACGTCTATCCATGAATTATTTGTTTTTTGATGTTTAGTTCTACATTTGGATTCCCTCAGAAGTAACATGAATGCACTTATATGAACGTCATCGACCTTTGTTAAGACTTGTCAAAATTCTGCTGGGTTTCTAAGAATAGAATCAGTCTCTCTCTCTCTCTCTCTCTCTCTCTCTCTCTCTCTCTCTCTCTCTCTGGAGAGAGTGAGTGTGGGCGAGCGTGGCGTTTTTTTTTTGTTGTTGTTTTTCCGGTGCTCCTCCCTAATGGGTTGGGGGGGGGGGTGGGGAGGGGGTTGCGATATTGTCTCCTGTGGGGCGGGTTGGCGTCGAGAACAGATGAAGGCAAGCGAGTATGAATATGTACATGTGTATATGTGTATATGTCTGTGTGTGTGCATTTATATATATGTATATGTGTATATGTTGTTCTGTTTATGTATATGTATGTATAAGTGTCTATGTTGTTCTGTTTATGTATATGTA